>NC_081568.1:130295734-130312727 GCF_022355385.1 Mustela nigripes | reverse complement strand
CTACAATGAATATAATTCCATGTACTTTCCAAGTTTTATTGATTAAAGATATATGTTTTAAATTTTTAGAAATGACAGAGAACATCTCTTCCTAGTTGATTTTGTCTTTTATGCTTCCTCAAGACCTCTTTACACTGTCATTATTGCTATTTTTTTATTCAATTCTTGTTACTTATTTTTAACTAATTGTTAAAAATTCCCACTAATTTTAGGGGCATCTAAAGCCCAAGTCCCAAATCCGCCAATACATTCGTTTTGTCTTGTAATAAAGCAAACACTTTGATCTACCTGGAACACTGTAAAATTTTATCTAGTGGGACCCCTTCAGTATTAGCACAAATACAATTGACGAAGAAATACTTCAATTTTTTTAAAAAGCATAATGTTCCCAAGAAAATAACTGCCACTTTCTTAAATACAGTTTAAGAGATAATAAAGAACAAAGGAAATGTAATCACTGTAAATGTTAAAAAGTATTTTCCTATAATGTGCTATTAATTTACAACCTGCTTTTCCTATAAAAAATAATAACTACTATAAGGTGGTCTGTTTTTATTAATTAATTTTATCTAGATGATGCTATTTATCATTTGGATTTAAAAAATGGGAAATAACCTCACTATTTTGTTATCCCTTTAATTGGGAAGTACTTCTACCTAGGTATTGCCTTAGCCTCATTCAAACAAACCTTTATTGAATACACACATACATGTCATGTAAAAATCATAAATGTTTGGCTTGATTAACTTCTGAAGTATGAACACACCCTTGCAATTACCGCAAGATCAAGAAACAGAACCTTGTCTGCACAAACACAAACAAACTTTGTGTTCCCTACTAGTCACCAACCCTTTCACACTCCAAAGATAGCCACTATTCAGAATTGTAATATCACAGATTAGTCTTGTTTTCTAATTTTATATAAATGGAATTAGATAGTAGTTACCCTTTTGTGTGTTTTCCCCTTAATGTTATGCTTGTGGGATTAGTGTATGTTGCTACATATAACATCATGTGTTCTTTTTTATTGTAGTATAGAATTTCCTTATGTAAATATATTGCAATATATTTATCTAATCTATTGTTGATGGACATTGAGGTTATCTCTGATTTGGACTATTATAAATAATGCTGCTATTAATGTTTTTGTGTATGTTTTTTGCCTGCATATTTATGCATTTCTGTTAGGCACAATCTATGAATTGAATTTGAGTCAGGGTATGCAATTGTTCAGTTGTACTATGTGCTGCAAAGCAATTTTCCATATTTATATAACCTCTTTTGTGAATTACCTGTTTTAGGTTTTATCCATTTTTAATTTTTATTTTTTTCTTTTTTTTTCCTAATTTTTTTCAGTGTTCCAAGATTCATTGTTTATGCACCACACCCAGTGCTCCATGCAATATGTGCCCTCCTTAATACCTACCACCAGGCTCACCCATCCTCCCTCCCCTCCAGAACTCTCAGTTTGTTTCCCAGAGTCCAAAGTCTCTCTTGGTTCATCTACCCCTCTGATTTACCCCAACCCACTTTTCCTTTCCTTCTCCTAATGTCCTCCATGTTATTCCTTATGCTCCACAAGTAAGTGAAACCATATGATAATTGACTTTCTCTGCTTGACTTATTTCACTCAACATAATCTCCTCCAGTCCTACCCATGTTGATACAAAAGTTGTGTATCATTCTTTCTGATGGTGGCATAATATTCCATTGTATATATGGACCATATCTTAGAAAACAGTCAACAAAACAAAGAGGTAACCCACAGAATGGGAGAATATATTTGCAAATGACACTATAAAAGACTGATATCCAAGATTTATAAAGAACATCTCAAACTCAACACCCAAAAAACAGATAATCATGTCAAAAAATGAACAGAAGACATGAACAGACACTTCTCCAAAGAAGACATACAAATGGCTAACAGACACATGAAAAAATGTTCTTCATTTTTAGCTATCAGGGAAATTCAAATCAAAATCATATTGAGATACCACCTTACACCAGTTAGAATAGCCAAAATTAACAAGACAGGAAACAACAAGTTTTGGAGAGGATATGGAGAAAGGGGAACCCTCTTACACTGATGGGAATGCAAGTTGGTGAAACCACTTTGGAAAACAGTATGGAGAGTCCTCAAAAAATTAAAAATAGAACTACCCTATGAACCAGGAATTGCACTACTAGGTATTTACCCCAAAGATACAGATATAGTGAAAAGAAGGACCATCTGTACTCCATTGTTTATAGCAGCAATGTCCATAATTGCTAAACTGTAGAAAGAGCTAAGACACCCTTTGTCCATTTTTTAAAATTTTTCTATATTTTGCAATGTAGGACTTCTTTATATATTCTCTTACATATCCTTTGTTCTTATATAGTGCAAATATATTCTCCCACTCTGTGAGTTTATTTTATTCTCTTAATGGTTTCCCTTTGATTAACATAATTTTATGCTAATTTAGACAAGTTTAATAGTCTTTTCTTTTATGATGGCATTTTTGCTGCCCTGTTATGAAGACTTTGCCTCCCTCAATGTCATAAAGGTATTGTTTTATATTATCATCCTAAAATTTCTTTTTTAACTTTCTCATTTAGACCAATAACCCATCTTGAATTTATTACTTCTAAGATGTGAGTTGGAGGTAAAGACTCATTTTCTCAGAGCTATCCATTGACTTATCACTATTTATTGAAAAGATTATTGCCCCCCATTGCCATACATTGATAACTTTGTAATAAATTAGATGGCCATAGCAGCAGTAGCACACCGTCCTAATTACTATCCTGATATTTGCTCACTTAAGTCCTCCAATTTTAGCCTTCTTCAAGACAGTCGTGGCTATCATAGGCCCTTTCTATTTGCACCTGTATTTTAGAAAATGTTTGCTAATTTTCACCCCCCCAAAAAAATCACCAAAAAAAAGAGAGATTTTGGTTAGAATTACATTGATTCTGAAGACAAGATGGAGAATATTTATATCTTTACAATATTATGCTTTCTAGTATTTGAACATGATAAATCCCTACATTTATTTACATCATATTTATTTTTTCTGAATAATGTTTAATTAATGTTATTAATAAACAACAATGTTTAGTGTGTGTGTGTGTGTGTACAGAGGTACATATGTCATTAGATATATTTTTAGGTATTTGAATTTTATACTACTTAAATATTATTTAAAATTTTATTTTCTAATTTCTTGCTACTTAAATATAGAGATACAAATACTAGATACTGCTCTAGTATTAATAAACAGCTAGATATGCTTATTAATTCTAATAGTGTATCTATAGATTCTTTTGGATTTTCGTTGCGCACATAATCATACTGACCATGAATAATGATAGTTTCTTTCCCAATCCTGACATCTTTACTTTTTTTTTTACTTTTTGTCCAAGGTAGGACCTCTCAGACAATGTTTAGTATAAGTATTGGTAGCAGATGTCCTTGCCTCATTCTTAACCTCAGGGAGATGATTTTTCTCTTTCACTATTTAGTATGGTAGCTGTAGGTTTTTTTGGTACATAGACTTTGCCTGTTTAAGAAAGTTAAGGAAGTTCCCTTCTTTCCTATTTTGCTGAGATTTTATTATGAATTGTTATTGAATCTCATCAAATGTTTTTAACTCATCTGTTAAGTATTCTATTATTTTTCTCCTTTGCTCTATTAATGTAATGAATTATACTGATGGATTTGAGGATAACTCGACCAAACTTAACATTCTTAATCATACTGTATGGTTCCTCTTATATATCGGTGAATTTGGTTTGTTAGCATTTTGTTGAGGATTATTTGTGTTATCTGAGTTTTTGAAAGAGATTGATGTAATTTTTCTTTTTTGTAATATTCATATAGGATTTTGCTCTCAGGATTATGCTGGCCTCAAAAAATAAGTTGACTCTTGTTTTCTGTCCTCTGTAAATGCTTATGTAAGATTATAATTACTTTGTCCTTTAATGTTTAGAAGAATTCATTATTGGAGCCATCTCTGCCTTGCATTTTCTTGGGCATTTTTTTTTTTTTAAACCAGGAAACCCTTTTTTTTTTTTTTTAAATTTTATTTATTTACTTGACAGAGACAGAGAGATCACAAGTAGGCAGAGAGGCAGGCAGAGAGAGAGGAGGAAGCAGGCTCCCTGCCTCACAGAGAGCCCAATGCGGGGCTCGATCCCAGGACCCTGAGATCATGACCTGAGCCGAAGGCAGAGGCTTTAACCCACTGACCACCCAGGTGCCCCTTGGGCATGGTTTTTAAATAGAAATTTAATTCATTAAATCAGATAGAGGAATATCATAAATTCTGTTTCTTCATTATTTTTGGAAAAGTGTGGGTTTTTAAATCAATTTTCCCACTTTATTTGATTTTTTCAATTTACTGGCAAGAGGTTGTTGATACTGTCTTCTAATGTGTTTTTAACAAATGAGTAATCAGTAGTGATTTCATCGCTTCTACAAGTGGTATTTAAAATTCTTTTTTCCTCTCTCTGCATCTTTCTCTCTCTCTCATAATTCTTGCTAGGGGTTTATCTTTCTTATTAACCTTTTTAAAAGGACCAACTGGTACCTTTTAAAATTCTCATTATTACGTTTGTTGCTATTCCTTTTTTTTCTCTCTCTCTCTCATATATTATTTGTTCCTTCTACTTTTTGGGTTCTCTTTGGTCTTTCTTTTTCTTTACCTTTTAAGATACTTAAGTCATTGACATTCAGTCTTAATTGAAATATATGCACAAAAAGGTATGAATTTCCCTTTAAACAGAAGTTTTAGCTGTATTTTACAAGATTTGGTATGTTCTATTATATTTCAATCCAAAATATTTTTTAATTTTTATTGTCATCTTATCTTTAACAAGTCAATTATATATAGATATACTTTAAATTTCTGGGTATTTGGTGATTTTATTTTTGGGGGGGTAGATTTTTTTTTAGCTTAATTATCACTGTACTCTGAGAATATCCTCAGTATTATGTCCTTTGAAATTTGTTTAAGCATACTTTATGGTCCAGAGTAGCTCATTTCCAAGTAATCCAAAATCACTAGAACATAATTTATATTCTGAAGTTTTGGGGTAGAGTATCCTAGATAATATCAATAAGTTCAATTTTATAAATTATGTTATTAAATTGTCCATATTCTTGCTAACTTTTATATACTTCTTCAATCTGTTACTGAGAGATGTGTGATTTATCACACATTTTATGTAGTTGTGGTTTTTTTTTTACCTTTTGCATATGTTAATTTTTGTTTTATAAATTTCAAAGCTGTGATATGAGTGCTTGTAAATTAATACTTATTGTATTTGAGATATTGAAATCTTCAACTATAATTTTTGAATGGTCTATTATTTCTTTCAGAATATAGACATATATTATGGGCCCCCATTATTAGACATATAGGCATGTATATAGTTTTTAGATCTTACTGAAATACTGATCTTTTTTCATAAAATGTAATTTATCTCTAGCAACAGTTCTTGTTTTAAACTTTATTTTGTTTTGTATCTACTATTGGATAAATTCATTTCATTGTCTTTTGATTTTCTGTATTTCATATTTTATAGAATTAGGTTGAGATCTTTGTTTCCTTTTTCATCATGTCTTTTTTCTCTGGCTGTTTTAAATTTTCCTTGTCATTGGTTTTCAGCAGTCACAAAATCATGTGCCGAGGTGTGCTTTGCTTTTGTTTATTTTTGAAAAAAATCATGGTCATCCACTTTTCAGTTATTCTTTTTTCTCTTCATTCTCTCTCTGCCAAACTGTTTACCAGAGTGATTATACCATAGACCTGCATCAGGAATTTATGAATGATCCAGTTTCTCTGTATCCTTACCAACATTTATATGCTGCCACTATATTTTTGTTTTTGCCATTCCAATAGGTATATAATGATATCCCATGATTATAATTTGCATTTCCCTAATAGCTAATAATGTTGAACAATTTTTAGGTGCTTATTTTCCATTCTGTATTCTCTTTGGTGAAATATCTCTTCATATCATTTATGATTTCTATATCTTCTTGGTGAATTGACCGTTTTATCATTAGGCAATACCCCTCTCTGTCTCTATTAATGTTCTTTACTCTGAAGTCTGTTTTACCTGATATTAACAGTTATTCCTGTTTTCTTTTTATTAATGTTTGCATTATGTATTTTTCATCCTTTTGCTTTTAACCTGCCTATTTTACTATATTTGAAGTGAGTTTTTTGTAGATAACAAATGAATTATGTTTTATAATCCACTTTGATAATCTCTGTCTTTTAATGGGTATATCTACACCATTTGTATTTAATGTAATCATTGATATATTAGAGGTTAGGTTTACTTTTTTTTACTTTTTGTTTTCTGCATGTTCATTTTGGTTTTTGTTTCTCTTTTTCCTGTCTCCCTATGGGTTACTTGAACATTTTTTAAAGCTTTATTTTGATTTATCTGAAGTATTTTTTAGCATATCTTTTTACCTTTTTAAATGGTTGCTCTAAGTAATACATTATATACACATAACTTATCATGGTCTTCTGGTTTTGTATCCTGGGGCCCAATGTCCCTAGGTAGTCTGCCTATTTCTTATGTTTGTTTTATGTGTAAAGCCCAGAGTTTTTAATTGTAATTAGTGAAAAATATGTTTACTCCATACTCCCAGAATTGAAAGTCCAATTCTGATTTTTAACAAACACATACAATAACATAACTACCACCATATCTACATTTAGCGCAGTTCTACCATCCCCCTATATTGCCCCTGTCCCTTTGTCAAAACCTCCCTTCATCACAAGAGTTCTGTTTTTTTGTCCTTATAGTTTTGCCTCTTCCAAAATGGTGTAGAATCACATGGCAGGTAACCTTTTGAGACTGGCTTCTTTACCTTAGCATAATGCATTTGAGAGTTAGCCATGTTGTGAATGTGAATTGATTGTTCTTTTCAGTTGCTGATTAGTTTCCATTGCACTTAAATAAATTTTAAGTTATCTATTTTCAATAAATTTAATTTATTTAATTTAAGTAAAATTAAAATAAATTTAAATAAATAAATATCCATTCCCAAGTGGAAGGCTATTTGGTTGTTTTTAGTTTTTGGTGATTATAAATAAAGTCACTATAAACGTTCACATACAGGTTTTTGTGAACATAAATTTTCATTTGATTTGAGAAAATAAATAAAAGTAGGATTGCTAGGTGTTATTTTAAGGTGTATATATAATTTTATAAGACATTACAAACTTTTCATTTCCTCAGGTGATTGTACCATTTTTTTATCCCTACCAGCATTATATGAATATTAGTATCTTCACACAGCCTTGCTCCCAGCACCCCGGGCCTGGCTTCCTCCCTGTCTTTCCCTCCACCCATAGGTTGGCAGGAATGGTCTCTCTACCTCCTATCTCCAGGATCCTCCCTCCTCTAGTTTTATATGAAAAAATAGAGGAAGGTCTTGAAGCCTCCCCATGAGTGCCTTCTTGCAGTCACTGGCCTTCCAAGTGTTGGGGCCCCTCCTTCACAGATGCTGAGCCCAGAGGCCATGCTGGCCCACACTGAGTTTTAGGATGGTATTAAAAAGAATGAATCTAAAAAAAAATTTTCATTTTGTCTTTTTTCCCCCCGTTATAACTAGCATGCGTGGTATCTCATTGTGATTTTAGCTTTATTTCCCTAATCACTAATGGCGTTGAGTATTTTTCATTTGCTTAGTTGTCATCTATATATTATCATTGATGAGGTCTCCTTTAAAATCCTAGGCTCATTTTTAATTGGATAATTTGTGTTCTTATTACTGAAGTTTTGAGCTCTTTACATATTCTGGATACAAAGTTTTTAATCAGAAATTTGATTTACAAATATTTTCCCTTGCATAGCTTCTGTTTTCAGTCTCTTAACTGCATCTTTCAAAGAGCAGGAAGTCTCAGTTTTGAGCAAGTCTAATGTATCAATTTATTCTTTGATGGATTGTGCTTTTGATATCATAGCTAAGCATTAGTTGCCTAACTTAAGCTCAAAAGATTTTGTTCTATTTTTTTCCTGGTAATTTTAAAATTAAATTCCAGACATTGTTTTTGAAAGATTGTAGAGATAATTTGAGGCTCTGGATGATGTCACCTTCCTTCTAGAGAGACTATACTTCAGCTTCTGTCAGGCAATTAGGTTAGAGGCAGACATCTTAATCTAATTAGGGATTTAGATGACTCAAATCTTGGTTTTAGTTTTTGTGAGAGCAGGTATATTTCTCGTTTGCCCCCCTGGGGGGGATTAAAAGCCTAGAGTTTTTATTGGCTCTCCTCTTTGGTGGATTTTAAGCCACAATTTTTGTTTCATCAACCTTGTGACCCTGCCAAAAGCTCTACTTAGCTTCTCTTCATTCCAGCCATTGTTTATAAATCAGCAAATGGCTCAGGAGAAATGTTCAGGCAAATGTCAGGCTCTTTCTGTCCTTCTCTTCTCTTCTGCTTCATAGCTCCTCAAGCACAGAGAGAAAGTTTATGGGAGCTCTCGGATGCCTTCAAACATTTTCTTTATTCAGCTTTCATAATTTTAATCAATGGTGGGGTTGCTATAATATAAGCTAGTCTGACAATAGTCAGAAGCAGAGCTCTTCTCTGTCAACTTTTGACATTAACTGTTCTAGAACCATATTATTTAGTCAGAGTCTCAAAGATTAACTTTCTTTTGGAGCACTTAGCCTATATTGGGAGAGACATTATAAACCTATAGGTTCTAATAGATGTAGGAAATGACTTCATTTCCCTGCAGAAGCTAAGGTGAAGAAGAGTGATTCTCTCTCTAATACTTCTGGGAGAATCTGTTTTACCAACTTAGAACAAGAGAGTCTGATACTTAACCACCTGTACCAGCTTAATGTAACAACTTTCTTTGCCTAAGTAGGATAAAAAATTTAATTACTTTCTACTTCAGTCATTTTATGTGTTTATCTCCCACCTGTTTATGCCCTCAGAAGGGCTACTGCTAGCAAACAAATCTGTCAAGTAATATCTAGCATTCTATCCAGGACTTAATAGTGTGGTTCCCTAGGATAATCCAGGATGAAGGAATTTGTCTTCAAAGTGTCAGACAAGAGAGATAAAGTTTCTACAGTCAACATTAAATCTTTGATAGCAACTCAAAAATAATTGAAATAAGGAACACCAGATATGAATGCATATGCACCAGCTTTCAAAACTGAAAGTAAAATCCTTCTAAGAATCCTGATGAAGATATTATAGAGCTTGTCAGGGCTGCACTGACAGTTGGACTAACTCCAGTGAGATTATAAGTAAAGTGAGAGAAGGTAAGTTTATACAAGATACAGAAAGAGAAAAAGAGAAGAAGGTAAAAAAAGAGAGCTCTTAAAGGTAAAAGTAATGTTTAGTTATTAGAGGAAATGAAGGACTTAGTTTAACAAGGAGCAGCTTGACTAAGAGAAATGGCTACAACAAGGGTTCAGAAAGTATGAGAGCTTTCAAAATTGAGTATGTTTAAAATATAAATAGCAGATACAGTGTCCATTTGCTCCATATACAGAGTATACAGCCTGTGGGATTAATTGACCGAAGAACAGGGTTAAAATTCCAGTTAATTCATGAAGTGTCCTTGGGAAGATCACTTATTTTCTCTAGGCTTCTGCAAAATGGCAGGTTTTGAACAAAATCATCTTTTGGGATCTTAACGGTTTGTATGGTTGTAACCCAACTTTAAATATTGATATAAGGAAGTATTGGCCCTGTAATATATTTTCCTTGACATTTTGCGTTCAGTAAAAATTACTGCAATGGGATTAGGCTGCTTTTTTTCCTCATAGAAACATGAATTACACAACATATCCTTTTTTAAAAATCATTAACCCTTTAATATATACAAATTAAACTGTAAATACAAATACATAGGATTTGCAGAGAACCTAGATTCATAAGCTTAATTGCCCTTGGAAGTCATTACTTCAGACTCATACCGAGCTAAGTTTTGTGCATAATTTCACCCCCTGTATAGTCATTTTTGGATGAGTGGCATATTTACCTCACTCCAGAAGAAAAAAGACTTCTTTGTCACTAAATATTTATAAAGGAGAAACTAAAATTTCACATCAGCAGCTTTAAAAGACACAATGTTAACACTGTCCTTTGCCTCATGTCACCTTAACTCTTTTTTCGTTGTTATATTTCTAGTTTTGAAACAAAAATCTAAGCACTGAAGTTACAGGAACTCAAAAGCAATCTATGAAACTGATACTAGAAACTTTGTGTTCCTTTCAGAGATATTATGGTGGTTTATCTTATTTTTAAAGTTCTATCCCCTGGGGTGCCTGGGTGGCTCAGTGGGTTAAAGTCCTATCCCCAGACTTAAAAAAACACAGCCAACATGAGATATTTGCCTGCAATTATCTTCAATTCTCACAAACACTAATTAGTGACAGTTTGAGGAGGCAGGATTTTTTGAAAGCAACATAGGACAACCCCAGTTTTGCACAAAAAAGGAATCAGAATTCACTTATCCGAGAGGGGACAGTCTTGTTACCAGCAGAGTCCTGCTCTCCAGGCTCCCTGTTAACTATTCTCTGAGTCTAACAGGTTGATCAAGTGTCCATTTAAGTGAAAACCATTTTACCAGGTGTATAGACAGAGTTACAAAATAAAGAAATCATGGTTCTTATTCTCAAAATTAAAAGCTTTAAGACAACCAAGTTCATGTGAATCTCGTTCATTGGTGTAACCCAGTACCTAGCTTAGTGTCTGGCTTCACAAAAGTGCTTCCCTACTACATTAACTAAAAGGAATTTAGGAGACAAAGTAAATTTAACGGGAGAAGGTTCACCTGTTGTGAAGATCATGGAAGGCAGCATGTCAGAAGGTTCATAAACCCAGGACTTTGAGGAATAGCTGACTGAATGAACGTATTCTTCAGGGAAAGACAGAGAAAACAGTCATGGGTCCAAGCACTACCCTGAGAGTAAGTAATACTTTTGAATATTTTTAAAAAACTTTTAGGGGTACCTAGATGGCACAGTCAGCTAAGCGTCAGACTCTTGGTTCAGTTCAGGTAGTGATTTCCGGGTCATGAGAACGAGACCTGTGATGGGCTCCATCCTGAGTGCAGAGTCTGCTTAAGACTCTCTCCTTCTTTCCCTCTGCCCCTCCCCCCTCTCCAAATAAATATTTTGAAAGGGTTTTTAGTAATTGTTATATACATAGAGCTAGCACTATTTCTTTAACTAGGTAGGTGTCTTGGATGATCTATTAGCTTGGTGAAGCCCTCATCCTTCATGTATTAATAGAAGCACTAGCAACTCATATTGAGGCTGTATTCACAGATCAGTGCAGTTTTGAGCAAACATAGCAAGAGTGGGTTCCTGCAGAATTTTTGTGAGTTGCTCCGATAGAGCTTTCTAGGGTTCAATTAAGGCAAAAGGAAAGAACAGTGTATGCATGTGCTTGTCATATTTTGGGGATACAGTTTCAGTACCTTCCATTTTTAAATGTGTTCTATTTTATAAAAACACTTGCAAAGTCTTTACTGTGTCCCAGGCATTGTTCCAAGCAGCTTGTCGATCTGAACTCTGACTCGCAGTATGACCTTAAGTGGTAGATACTATCCTGTACTACAGATGAGGAAACCAAAGTAGGGAGTTAAATAACTCACTCAAATTCATCAGCTAAGAAGTGGCAAAATCAGGATTTTAACCCAGGCTGACTAGCTCTAGAGTTGGTTCAGCACAGTGTCATACTTACCCCTTGCTATAAAGAAGAGGATGAGGACCCAAAGCAAATAAAGCCAAGCTTTTCTCATTGCTTGACCTTTTCCAGCAGGTTCTCGAGGTGTATCAGGGCTTGGTCTAAGCTAGACCTTTTCATTCCTATATGCATCATCCCTTCATTAGAACCATCCCTGATTGTGCTCAAAAAGTGATACATGGGAACTACTTTATTTCATGGACACTGCATTGGTAATGGAAATTGCCCTCTTCCCTGACTGGCAATAGGGAAGGAATCCTGTTCTCTCCATGGAGGGCCTGAGGAAGCCTGGCTGACAAATGTAGTAAATAAGTATTCAGGAGCTAAGCTGGTAAATTATTCAGGTGCACATGTGTGGGGATTGGCTAACTAAAGTAAAGGTCTGGAGAAGGAAATGCTAATGCATGTGCATGTAGCATAATAATGTACTGAGCATTTTACCTACATTAGTTCACTTAATTCTCATACCAATCAGATGAAGTTAAAAACTCTTACCTATGTTAAAGTAGAGGTTTTAAAGTTTGGGAAAGGTGACTATTTTGTTCAAGATCACACAGCTTCTATAAACAACAGAGATAGGTCAGACCTCTTGTCCGAGCCCCAAACCATGCTCTTCCAATCCCATCATTCCAAACACAGCACCAGGACAGCTGGAGGAGCTGAGCTAAAGGCAGACATACTGTGGATAATAGTACAATGATACAGAACAGAGCACAGGTTCTTTGCCAGGGCCAGCCAGGGCCAAAAAGAAGTAAGAAGCAACATGATGTGGCTCATCTTCTGTGGCTGAGTGCAGAGGAGTTAAGAAGCCTGAGATCAGGCATGTGGCCACGGCTGGAGGCCATAGCTAGGATTTCTGCCAAAGAGACCCAGACTGCCTGGGCTTCTTGGAGACTGAAGACTATTTTTTAAAAAGACAGTTGAGCTTCTTTTGGGCAGGTCCCTGGTGGACATCAGCAGAGCAGGCACATCAGGGAGCACTGAACTCGAAGAGGCCCAGTACATAATTGGAAGTGCTGCTCAGACATGCAACAGCTCTTACCACTTGGACCGTATATAAACAGAAAGCCTAAAGAAGGGATTTAGTGATCTGGTAATTCAGGTTTTCAGACTAACACTGTTTGTTTGTTTTTACATTATTTCTATATACCAAGTAATTGCTATATAACCCTTGAGGGTGGAGATTGGGTTTTATTCTTGCTCTCAAGCCCTTTAGTGGTTTTCTTATGGTAAGAGTTTAATAAGTGTGAGATGAAGAAATAAATATTTCAGTTATGTATTGCATACATCAGACTTTAATTATACTATTCAATAGCCAATCAAACTGGGACCACATAAGATCAGTATTCTGGTTCCTGCCTTTTCTTCTACGTTTTACAGGGACTGGAAGCAAGGAGTTCATATTTAATATTGTTCAACAGAGGAATGGGAGGTGCCCGAGTTAGTCATATTTATGCAAAGAAGAGTATTTTTGGTATTCTTTGCCTGGTTTGTGGCATCGTGCATAGGCACAAGCTCACTGTAAATGGAGCCCTTCTCTGAATTTCACAAAACCAAACTGAATTTGAGATGCTCTGAGACTTAACAGAGGACTTGTTTTTGCTATCTTTTTTAATAAGCCAAGGACCTTGTTTTTAAAGACAAGTTCTCAAAAAAAAAAAATTGTCCCAAAGTCAAGTTAATTTTTTATAAACTACTAAGTTGTATCACTTCCTGCCCTGAATAAAACCTGATTTTAATTTATTTCTAAGAGCTATTTATTTCTAAGAGTTAAAAGGAAATTGCCATTAAAACTCAATACTGAAATTAAATGAATGTCCCTCCAAATGCTCAGCTTGTTGTTCCTGTTTTCCCAATTCTAGTCACCAGCAGCCTAGTTCTCAGATTCACATGCTAGAGGCTGAACACAATAAAAACAGGAGGGAGGGGTTTGCTCCGAGAGAGTATAGCAACTATTTCCTTAATAAATACACTGAATCTGTTTTCAATGATGTTAACTAATTATTCAAGATCTTCCTTCTAGCAAATTATTGAAAATCTAAATGTTGTAAATGTTTGTAAGATTTTCTAAACCTAATGTAAATTCATGATATAGTGATTAATGAGACCTCAGTCTTGTTTTACACATATAACCTGTGATCAGCATTGCCAAAAGTTGTTCTAAATTTACCAACAAATTAAAAACAGAGAAAAATGTAACACATAAAGACAATATGTTTTTCTCTATGTGACTGCCTAAGAAAAGAATATTATAAAAACACCTACAGGATGTCCCCCAAAAAGATTTCATGATTTAAAAAAAAAGATTTCATGATTTTTTACTAAACCCTATGCAAGCAATTTCAATTACCTTTTTAAAAAATGAACTTCTATGAAAAGAAATGAATAAAAAGCCTATGCCTTCATGCAGAACTAATACATGGTATAAAAAAGCTGGACAGACTAAAATTAAAAGAAAGCATTATTATGAACCACTTGGGATGGTTTAGTAATTGACATTAGCAATATTAGAGATCCAGAAAGAGGTATAGCCTGACTTTTTTCCCACTGAAAGTGATTTTGGAGGGCACTCCCTGTGAGTGAGTGACTAGCCTTGAGACAATTAAATAATTATCATCTCTAGAGCTGAAGTTTCTCTTACCTTTAAACCACTTATCAATATATTCAACAAATATGTATTTCAGTATCAACCATTTGGTGGGGACTGGAGAGTCAGTGGTGAAGAGAATGGCATTGTCCTCACCTCAGGGAGTTCACAGTTTAGTAATCCACTACTCACACTGACTTCTGCAGCCCCATACCAGGAGGACTGCTTGAAAGGAACTGACTCTGACATTAGCCATGTATAGACTCAACTGGAGAAATTATATCCACTTTGCTGACAAAAGGCACAAGAACATTCTGAAAGTCACACAACTGTTAATTGTTATGGGACATGTCTCTGTCCAGGGACAGAGACATGTCCCATAACATGCTTCTGCCTGGGTTGGGATCTGGTAAAATTACCACTCTTTGATTCATCACACTGGGAGGAACACTTGGGATGAGTGGAAACTTTTGAGTTTAGACTTGAAAATGAAGGCACCACTGTAAGAAACGTGGTAGCTGAGAGGAAGACTTGAGGTGGGTGAGATGGAGATATAGATCTAAGAGCTGTGAAGTGGTCCTGAAACTTGAGAATATAAAGAGCCAATAAGAGGATCAGTGCTACCTGACAAGAACAAAATCAGCATTTATTAAATGCCTGGCACTGTTGTTAGCATTTTGCTTATAGTAATTCCTTAAAAACAAAACAAACAAACCCAACCTATGTGACGGTCTTAATCTCCACTTTACAGGTGAGGAAACTGAAGCACGAAGAAGTTAAGTAACTTGCTCAAGATAACCCAGCTAGTAAATGACCTTGGTGGGATTTATAACTAGGCAATTTGACTCCAGAATCTATGACCTTGACCATTATGCTATACAACTGGTCTTAAGAAAGAGAGGTCTAGAAGAATATTTGTCTGCCACTCAGTGTTCTTTATTCTTTTTCCCTAATAAGGTATACAGAATGACAGCAACTAATGCTTCCTATTTCACAGCACTGCTGTGGGTTTTTATAGATGATTATGTTTTCTTCTCTTCTTTCTTCTAGGAAAAGTTATCCGCCCTTCTCTTGGGGGAATAAAAGGTTATTCCTATTTTCCATTCACTTTCTGCTAGCTCTGCCCCAACTGCATATTTCTTGGTATTCTTTTCCAAGCATTAGCCTTTTTGACCTTTAAAATCAATAGTGTTTTATCCTGAGGGGAGCTCAGAAATCAAAGCTGTAGGAAAGTACGGGACTGTCATTGTCTATGAAAAATACCATGACACTGGTGGTACTGTGACCACACAAAATGAAATTTGCTTGTGTGGAAAGAAAAGGACTTTACTCTAAAATAAGAAGGCTAGAATTCTTTTGGCTATTATTTATAATGAAGGTTATAAAATTATATTATCACTAAGTCTATGGGTCAATGAGTTCCAGGTAACCTGAGGTAAGAGTCATTGTGCTTGAATTTACTGAGTAGCCAGGCATGGGTCCATCTTGGCCCAAGCCACCTAAATTTCAGTAGGTCAAAAGTCTGCAAAGAATGGCTCCCAAAAAGAAAATCAAGGAATTGTTTTAAAAGTCAAATAAAATAGGAGTGGAAGTGGAGAAGATACAAACAAACAGTAGGCCGATAAAAGAGCCCAATCTCCACAACTCAGCTCAAAAAACTGGGGCAAATTTCCTTAACAGTGTAACAGTATAAAGAATTCTAGATTTAGCCCATGGTTTTCTCTGAGTAAACTAGGCAATGGAGAGGAGGGAAGAGAAGTACATTTTTGAGCTCTCTAGTGCCAAAAACAGGGCTAGATGGGGATTTGTTAATCTCCCAGAACTACTTCTGGCTTTACCACAGTTTTCTTTGAAAGGTATCACATGAGACTATTTTGTCATTCAGCCTGAATTACTATATTGATACTTAGAGTTCCTTAATTGTGTTCAAGAAAAATCAACAACCATATGGGTTTTAAGAAAATGAATACTTTATCGGTTCAACAATGAATATGAAAATGGTAAAGTAATTGTATTTTGAATTACATAGTGCCCCTGTTATCAATTCACCAGAGATTGTATCTAACTGAAAATTAAGTTAATGTCATGGGATTTGGTGACTCAGAAGTGCCATTTTTTTAAATGTGCTTACAGGACACTATATAAACACTTGTATCTACATGTTTTGACTGTCCAATTATTGCAAGTCTGACTTGCTTAATCACAAAATATGAATGTCAACACTGGAAGAAGACTTGGAGAATTTACAGATGAGAAACCAGCGGCCCTAAAAGCTACAAATAAAGTTCAGGTCAGTTCATATGTGGGGAATAGTTCAATATAAACATTTTTGACCATTTAGCCATAGTCTAGGATTAGGTCACCATACTAGTAAACTGTGAGATCATCTTTTTCTTTTTTTAAAAAATAGTTTTTTGAAAAACTATTTTAAGAAAAGTGGGTTTCTCATCAATTCTAGGGTGTTTTTTTTTTTGTGTGTGTGTGTGTGTGTGTTTTGTCTCATAACCTTACACTAAATTAAAGGAGAAATGAAGTGCCCCCAGTGCCTCACCTACCGGGCTACATACCCAATAATACAGTCTTTATGAATAAAGGTCAATAAACAGAACACATCCCCATGGTTGACAGTCCATCCACGGATGATGGTCCACAGCCTCTGGACTGTGTAGGCTGGGCCGGG
>NC_081568.1:130220872-130295724 GCF_022355385.1 Mustela nigripes | reverse complement strand
CCAAGGCAGACTGCCTTCTCCAAAGAATACTAGGGCTTGGTACATGTCCTTCATATTTGAACCCATTAGCCAACCACTCAAGCTAACTCTGCACAGAGGAACCAAGGCAGACTGCCTTCTCCAAAGAATACTAGGGCTTGGTACATGTCCTTCATATTTGAACCCATTAGCCAAAAACTCAGGCTAACTGCACAGAGGAAGTACTCTTCAAAGCTTTCAGTATAATTTGAACACAGTGACAGCTGCTTGCGGCATCTGGGTGGTCAGTGCTGTCCATGCCCAAAGTCACTCTTGAGCCATGGACAGTTCTTGTAGAATTATGTGACAGAACAATCATACAAATCTGTCTTTTCACCTCTTTTAAATTTTATTTGCTACCATTACTCTTTATCTTGCCATTGGTCTTGAAAGAAGAGAAATAGGGAGTCTTAAAGAGATAATAGTCTTCAAAGATTCATTCCTACATTCTTGCTATTTTGACTGATGACATAGCTGCTAATAAGATTAGTGCCTTCCCTTATGTTCATTTTCTAGCAGAATTAGTTGTTGCTTTTATACTCTGCTGCTAATTTTGCTGGCAAATCTCTGGAGGATTCTAGCCTAATTTTCTGCTACCAGAAGCAGAAGTACCATTCTAGTAGGTCACCTAACATTATTCAATTCCTTTAGGGGATCTCAGAGAATAAATCCTATAGGAGTAATTTAGACATAAATATCAAATACAAATTAGGGGCCAATTTTTTTAGACAGTAAATTGATTGATTCAAGCCAGATAATTTCTATTTCCCATAATCCTTATACAATAGAGTTGTAAGAAATAAATCATATATGAGTGTGTGTTCAGCATATGTTATATATGTGTGTGGTTAGTATAGTATATATTTTCTGTTAATATATTACATTATATTATAAATTTATATATAATACAGTATTATGCCTGACATATGGAAATTTAATAAATTTGAAGTTTTTAAAACAATGAGAAACAATTTAAGGTTCATAAATATGCATTTAGGTCACCCTTTATTTTGGGGGGACTTGAAATAGGTAGCCTAAGGATTATATAAGAAACTTCCATTTTCTTCTGTTGATTCCCTTTGTTTCATTTTGTATACTTTGGAAATACTGTCAAAAGGAAGATGAGAAAAGGTAGAGGTGATACACTCCAGATCCTCCAGATTAGCACTATTGATGCAATGAGAGATGGTGTGGAATCTCTCCCACTAGGTGTAATGAAAAGTGGGGATATTCAGAGTTGCAGGACATCACTACCAGAATGGTAGTGGGCATGCTCTACTTGATGTCCTTTTTATTCACCACCCAAGGCAGAGTCATAAGAAAGAAGGGTATTGGTAAGGGGCTCAGAATGAGGTACCAACAACAATTCCAAGGAAAAGGAGAAATTTAAACTGTATCAGAGAATACGAGTCAAAAATGGAGGAAACTGGCCCAGATTGGAGGTAGGAGTACTCATGGGAACTCTGTGTTAAATTTAGGAAGTGTCTTTATATTTCTGAAGATGAGAGCCAATGGCAAATACTGTGGAATTTCCCCCAGTATGTTAAAGGTACCAATCAATCTCTGGCAGTACACTCAAATTAACCATTAAAAAATAACTGGGATATTAGCAAAACAGTAGGTGTTCAGGTTTTTTGTCTTGCTTTGTTTTGTTTTGTTTTGTTTTTTCCTGAAGGGAAACACACACACACACACACACACACGCACATACACACACACACACACACACACACACACACTACTTCACTAGCAAGGCATGGAGGCACAGCTCATTTATATTGAATGATATGGGACTTGTGGGAGCAGGGTCATTAACAGGATGAAAGCTCAATAAGGTGATAGCACAACTCACACATCAGCTCTACCAAACACCACAAAATGATTTGTAATTGACATAATGGGCTAAGATTGAAAGCACTGTACATTAATGAGCCTATGGACTTAATCGTTTGGGAAGGATTATAATTGAGGAAAGCAGCAATTAATGTTGGCTTGTTACAAAATTGTATTTAAATTTGTAATTTTAGAATTGATTGAAGATTATATAGAGAGATACTAGAAATTTAAGTGGACACAACATCACAGTAATATTAGTAATAGCATAGATTTTGGTACTCAATAGAAAGTAAAGAAGGGTAGAAAGACACAGCGAAACCCAGTGAGGACTTGTTTGAGCATTCAACCTGCATAATTTGAACAGAATGTTTTTCTGGTACTATTTGGCCTAAAACATGCTTTCATTATGGCGTCATGACTCATGATGTATCAAAATCAAATATATATTTGCTAATAATAATGCATACAAAACTTCAGCATTGACTTGCTTTTTCTTTTAATACCGTAGAGAAGATTCAAAATTATCCTTAGCCTAATGCCATTACTCTCACTAACATAACATTATACAGATATTCCTCAACTTAAGATGGGATTACCTCCCAATAAACCCATATAAGTGGAAAATATTGTAAGTCAAAAATGCATTTAATACACCTAAACTACCAGACATCATAACTTAGCCTAGCTTAACTAAAACATGCTCAGACCACTTATATAAGCCTATAGTTCCACAAAATCATCTAACACAAAACCTTTATAAACATGTTGAATATGTCATGTAATTTATTGAATACTGTACTAAAAGTGGAAAATGAAACAGCTTCTCTGGGTACAGAGAAGTTTTAAGTATATGGCCTATTTATCCTCATGATCACATAGATGACTGGGAGCAGCAGCTTGCTGCCATTGCCCAGCATAAGAGAGGATTTTACCAAATATCTCTAGCTTGAGGAAAGATCAAAATTCAAAAATAAAAATACACTTTCTACTGAATACATATGACTTCCCATGTAAAGTAAAAAGATTGTAAGTCGAATCATCACAAATCAGGGACTGTCTGTACACCTGTGAGTGAGAAGAGAAAGCAGCTGCCTAAGGGCTGAAAAGGTTTAAGTGAGGTGAAGGTAAAGAACAGAGGTGGCGTAAGTGGAAGAAAGACCAGAGAAGAGCATTAACCCAAGTAGTCTGGTCATGGAACTTAACCCCGTTCTCTCATACAATAATTACTGACTGCATCTCCTAAAATTCTGTACTGTGCTTTTGTCATTTTTTGAGCAACCAGTATCTGAAGTCCTTTTATTTTCGGAGACCCCCATTTTATAAGCCAGACTTCAACTCCCCCCAGAGAAATGAAATCACCTGAGATACATTTTTCTAGTTTCCCCTGAAGCAAGTGTACTGACACAATACATACACATGGCTAAACGATTAAGCCTGTTCTGGATGCTGATTCAGAAGCCAGCAACAAGTAGAATTAGGAACTACAAGTACTCATTGTAATTAAATTTGCAAAATACAGTGATTAAGAAAAAGATCTTAAAAGCAGCAAGACAGAAGAAATCCCTAACTTATAAGGGAAGACCCATAAGGCTAGCTACAGATCTTTCAACAGAAACTTGGCAAGTCAGAAGTGAATGGCATGATATAGTCAACATGATGAAAGGAAAAAATATGCAGCCAAGAATATTCTATCCAATAAGGCTATCATTCAGAAGAGAAGGAGATATAACGATTTTCCAGGAAAACAAAAACTGAAGGAGTTTATGACCACTAAACTAGCCCTGCAAGAAATGTTAAAAGGAATACTGAGTGGAAAGGAGAGACCCAAAGTGACAAAGACAAGGAAGGAACAGAGATAATCTCCAGAAACAAGGACAAAACAACTAATAGAATGGCACCATATCAATAATTATTCTGAATGTAAATTGACTAAACATTCCAATCAAAAGACAGAGTATCAGAGTGAATAAAAAACAAGACCCATCTAAAAAGCTGCCCACAAGAGACTCATTTTTGACCTAAAGGCATCTGCAGATTGAAAGTGCAGGAATGAAGAAAATTTATCATGCAAATGGACATAAAAAGAAAGCCAGAGTAACAATACTTACGTCAGACAAACTAGGCTTTAAACCAAAGATTCTAACAATACATGAAGAAGAGCACTATATCATAATAAGGTGGACAATCCAACAAGGAGATCTAACAATTGTAAATACATATGCCCCCAATAAGGGAGCACCCAAATATATAAAACAATAGAAAACATAAAGGAACTCATTGATAATATTACAATATTAGTAGGGGATTTTAATATCCCACTTAGATCAGTGGACAGATCATCCAAGCAGAAAACCAATGAAGAAACAATGGCTTTGAATGGCACACTGGACCACACAGACTTAAAAGATATATTCAGAACATTCCATCCTAAAGCAACAGAACACACATTCTTTTCCTGTCCACATGGGACATTCTCCAGGTTAGATCAGATTCTAGGTCATAAATCAGGCCTCAACAAGTATAACACACAATGAAATCACATTATGCATATTTTCTGAACATACCTCTATGAAACTTGAAGTCAACCACAAGAAAAAATTTGTAAAGGCCACAAATAAATGGAGATTAAACAACATGCTATCAAACAATGAATGCATCAACCAGAAAATTTAAAAAAATGTTTTTAAATACATGAAAACAAATGAAAATGAAAACATAATGATCTAAAAACCTCTGGGATGCAGCAAAAGCGGTCCTAACAGGGAGGTATAGAGCAATACAGGCCTACCTTACAAAACAAAGAAAATCTTCTTTTTTTTTTTGGAAGATTTTATTTATTTATTTCACAGACAGAGATCACACATAGGCAGAGAGGCAGGCAGAGAGAGAAAAGGAAGGAGGCTCTCTGCTTAGCAGAGAGCCCAGTGTGGGGCTTGATCCCAGGATCCTGGGATCATGACCTGAGCTAAAGGCAGAGGCTTAACCCACTGAGCCACCCAGGTGCCCCTGAAGCAAAGAAAATCTTAAATAAACAACCTAACCTTATACCTAAAGGAGCGAGAAAATAATGATAAATGAAATCTAAAGCCAACAGAAGGGAAATAATAAGGATTAGGGCAAAAATATACAATATAGAAACTAAAAAAATAATAGAACAGATCAATGAAACCAGGAGCTGGTTCTCTGAAAATTTTAACAAAATTGATAACCCTCTATCCAGATTTAAAAAGAAAAGAAAAAGGGCCAAAATAAATGAAATCACAAATGAGAGAGGAGAAATAACAACCAACAGCACATAAATGCAAAGAATTATAAGAGAATATAATGAAACACTATATGCCAACAAATTGAACAACCTGGAAGAAATGGATAAATTCCTAGAAACATACACTACCAAAACTGAAACAGGAAGAAATAGAAAACTTGGATAGACCAATAACCAGCCAAGAAATTAAATCACTAATTAAAAATTTCCCAACAAACAAAAATCCAGGGCCAGATGGCTTCCCAGGGGGAATTCTACCAAGCATTTAAAGAAGAGTTAATACCTATTCTTCTCAAACTATTCTGAAAAATAGAAATGGAAGGAAAACTTCCAAATTCATTTTATGAGGCCAGCATTTCCCTGATAACAAAACCAGATAACATTTCCACTAAAAAAGAGAACTAAAACCAGTATCCATGATGAACACAGATGCAAAAGTTCTCAATAAAGTACTAGCGAACTGGAGAGAGGTAAGATGGTGGAAGAATAGAGAGACTTTGTTTCAGCTGGTCCCCTGAATTTAGCTGGACATCTTTTTTTTTTTTTTAAGATTTTATTTATTTATGTGATAGACAGAGATTACAAGTAGGCAGAGAGGCAGGCAGAGAGAGAGAGGGGAGAGCCCAATGCAGGGCTCAATTCCAGGACCCCGAGACCATGACCTGAGCTGAAGGCAGAGGCTTAACCCACTGAGCCACCCAGGTGCCCCTGGACATCTTTCAAACCATTTCAAACACCCTCAAAATCAACCTAAGATGTAGGAATATATATCTGGATCTCTACAAGCAGAAAAGTGATTGCTTTTTGCAACATAGGACAAGCAGAGCTGTGAATCTGCAAGGAGATATCAGAGGATAAACAGAAGGGGGAGGAGACTTCCATAAGTTGGGTTCCAGAAAGTAATATAACACTGGAGTACACAGTTGGAACCCTTAGATATTCGCTCTACTGAGAGACATCCCTCCCTGAAAGGGGCTCTGGAAATAAAAAGACAGAATTCTAGGCAGGGCATTGTGGTCTTGGGATACGAAGAGCTAAAGAGCCTAAAGGGGAGTCTGAACCGGTAGAGTGCCTGAGCAGTGGAACTAGGAAGCAGGTTAGGGTCAGCGAGCTCAGGAAGGGACAGCTCCCATCACCATAAACAGCAAGCTGGACTGGTCTATAATTGCTCTTTTCCTGAGAAGACTAAAAAACTCTGGAACCGGCTCCCCACTAGGAAGAACTCACAGGGTAGCATCCTGGAAAGGACATTAGAGCAGTACCAGAAATGCTCTAGGAGCTTTGGGTGTGTGAGTGACCCTTGGCCACTAAGGGTTTTAGAATCACAAAGGGCAGTGGCACTCCAGCGCCCCTAAGACTACCTCTGAGAGGGTTGCAGTGGGCATGCACTGAGGGAGGCTGGGGTTTTGGGAGAGTATATACAGAAGTGAAGACTATTTGTCCTGGAGAGTTCATTATAGAGGACAGATCGTGATTTTTCTGCTCTGGACCTGGAGTTTGAATGCACTGATTTTTGCTCTGATCTTCAGAAATGGTGCAGAAACCCTCCAAGGAACAAAAGCCACTCACAGGACTGAGAGCCCATTCCCCTGGCAGGGGGTAAGGCAACTCTGCCCAGGCAAGGTTACCTGAGAACAGTGCAGTAGGCCCCTCCCGCAGAAGACAGGCTGTAAGAACAGGTGGATGACAACCCAATGGATCCCATAAGACTATAAAATCTCAATTCCAGGGGAGAATAGTATATTGAGCTCCAGATGTTGACTCACAACTTGTTTATTTTTCAGATAAAATCCTTATTTCCTTTTTTTCTTTTTCTTATGTTTTTTCTCTGTTTTTAAAATCTTTTTCTCATTTAAATTAGACGTTTATTATATCAACTTATATTTCATAGTTGCTTTTTTAACTTGTATTTTTTCACACCTATACTTTTATAGATATATGCCTCCTTTTTCCACACTATTCAATTTCATATATATGAATATACATATATGTGTATGGTTTTCCTTGCAATTTTGTGATGTAGTGTCCTCTAACACACAGATCAAAATATACTAATGAACAACTGGAACACCCTGCTGTATCTATATTGAGAGCATCCCCTCATCCCTTTCTTTTTTCTTTTTTTTATTTAATTTTTAAATTTTATTTTTGTGTTTCATTTTGGCTTTGTTTTTCAGTGGTGGCTTCTGACCACACCGGATTTTGCTAGGGCGCATCTTGCTTGGGTCCTGGTTATTTTGGACTCTTTTCACTCACTCAACCATCCCTCAGCAAAATAACTAGAAGGAGGAACTCTCAACAAAGAAAAGAACTGTGGCCATTGCTGCTATAATATTGGGGTGCAGATGGCCCTTCTTTTCACAACATCTGTATCTTTGGGGTAAATACCCAGGAGTGCAATTGCAGGGTCATAGGGAAGTTCTATTTTTAATTTCTTGTGGAATCTCCACACTGTTCTCCAAAGAGGCTGCACCAACTTGCATTCCCACCAACAGTGTAAGAGAGTTCCCCTTTCTCCACATCCCCTCCAACACATGTTGTTTCCTGTCTTAATTTTGGCCATTCTAACTGGTGTAAGGTGATATCTCAATGTGGTTTTAATTTGAATCTCCCTGAGGGCTAGTGATGATGAACATTTTTTCATGTGTCTGATAGCCCAATGTTTATAACAGCAATGGCCACGGTCGCCAAACTGTGGAAAGAACCAAGATGCCCTTCAATGGATGAATAGATAAGGAAAATGTGGTCCATATACACTATGGAGTATTATGCCTCCATCAGAAAGGATGAATACCCAACTTTTGTAGCAACAAGGACGGGACTCGAAGAGATTATGCTGAGTGAAATAAGTCAAGCAGAGAGAGTCAATTATCATATGGTTTCACTTATTTGTGGAGCATAACAAATAGTATGGAGGACATATGGAGTTAGAGAGGAGAAGGGAGTTGGGTTAAATTGGAAGGGGAGGTCAATCATGAGAGACTATGGACTCTGAAAAACAATCTGAGGGGTTTGAAGTGGCAAGGGGGTGGGAGGTTGGGGTACCAGGTGGTGGGTATTATAGAGGGCACGGATTGCATGGAGCACTGGGTGTGGTGAAAAAAAATAATGAATACTGTTATGCTGAAAATAAATAAATTAATAAAAACAAAAACAAAAATAAAAACAAAGAAAAGAACCAGAGACAAAGTCCTCTGCCACAGAACTAATGCACATGGATATAAGCAAGACGTCAGAGATAGAATTAAGAATAGTAATCATAAAGTCAATAGTTAGGCTTGAAAAAAGGTATTAGTGACAATATAGAATCTTTAAGGGTAGAAATAAGATCGAATCAGGCCAAACTAAAAAATGCTATGAATGAGATGCAATCTAAACTGGATACTCTAACAGCCAGGGTAAATGAGGCAGAAGAAGGAATCGGTGATCTAGAAGGTAAGCTGATGGAATGGAAGGAAGTTTAGGGAAGCAGAGATAAGCAGCTAGTAGCACATGAAGAAAGGATTGGAGAGATTAATGATGCCATGAAACATTCCAATATCAGAATTATTGGCATCTCTCAGAGGGTGAAGAAAGGGGGCAGGTGGCTAGAAGGTATATTTCAGCAAATCATAAATGAGAACTTCCCTAATCTGGGGAAGGAAAAAAGCATTCACATCCAAGAGGCAGAGAGGACCCCTCCCAAAATCAATAAAAATAAATCAACACCCCAACATATAATAGTGAAGCTTGCAAATTTTGCAGCCAAAGAAACTATCCTGAGAGTAGCTAGTGAGAGAAGGTTCCTTACATGTGGAGGAAGGAACATTAGAATAACATCAGACCTGTCCACAGATACCTGGCAAGCCAGAAAGGGCTGGCAAGACATATTCATGGTACTAAATGAGGAGAACATGCAGCCAAGAATACTTTATCTGACAAGGCTGTCATTCAGAACAGTTGGAGAAATAAAGAGCTTCTAAGACAGGCAGAAACTAAAAGAATATGTGACCACCAAGCCAGCCCTGCAAGAAATATTAAGGGGGATTCTGTAAATGAAGAGAGACTCCAAGAGTCACACAGACCAGAAAGAAACAGAAAAAATCCACAGAAACAGGGACTTCACAGACAATACAATGGCACTAAATTCATATCTTTTCATAGTTACCCTGAATGTAAATGAGCTGAATGCTCCCATGAAAAAACACAGGGTCTCAGATTGGATAAAAAAGCAGGACCCATCCATATACTCTCTATGGGAGACTCATTTTGAACCTAAAGAAACCTCCAGATTGAAAATGAGAGAATGGAGAACCACTTACCATACTAATGGACCTCAAAAGAAAGCTGGGGTAGCGATCCTCATATCAGACAAATCAAATTTTAAACCAAAGATTGTAGTAAGAGATGTAGAGGGACACTGTACCATACTTAAAGGGTGTATCCAATAAGAACATCTAAAAAGTATACATATGTATGCCTCTTACATGAGAGCAGCTAATTATATAAATCAATTAATAACTGAAATAAACATATTGATAACAATACATTAATAGTAGGAGACTTCAATACTCCACTCACAGAAAAGGACAGATCATTTATGTAGAAGATCAACAAAGAAACAAGAACTTTGAATGACACATTAGATCAGATGAACTTTGTAGATACATACAGAATGTTCTATCCTTAAACAACAGAATACTCATTCTTCTCAAGTGCACATGGAAATTTCTTCAGAATAGACCACATACTAAGTCACAAATCAGGTCTCAATGGATACAAAAAGATTGAGATTATTCCCTGAATATTTTCAGACCATAATGCTTTGAAACTGGAACTCAACTGCAAGAAGAAATTTGGAAGGAACTCAAACACATGGAAGTTAAAGAACATCATGTTAAAGAATGATTGGGTCAACCAGAAAATTAAAGAACTTAAACAATTCATTGAAACTAATGAGAATGGAAGCACAGTAGTTCAAAATCTATGGGATACTGCAAAGGCAGTCATAAGAGGGAAATACATAACTACCCAAGCCTCTCTAAAAACTTAGAAAAATCCCAAATGCAAAAGCTAACCTTATACCTAAAGGACCTGGAAAACCAGCAAATAAAGTTGAAGCCAAGCAAAAGAAGAGAAATAATAAAGACTAGAGCAGAAATCAATGAACTAGAAACCAGAAAAAGAGTAGAACAGAACAACAAAACTAGAAGCTGGTTCTTTGAAAGAATAAGATCGATAAACATCTGGCCAGACTTATCCAAAAGAAAAGAGAAAGGACCCAAAGTAATAAAATCATGAATGAAAAGGGAGATATCACAATTAACACCAAGGAAATAGAAACAATATTATAAATTATTACCAGCAACCATTTGCCAAGAAATTAAGCAATCTTGAAGAAATGGATGCATTCCTGGAAACTTATAAACTATGACTAAAACAGGAGGAAATAGACAACCTGAACAGACCAATAACCAGGAAGGAAATTGAAGTAGTCATCAAAAACCTCCCAAAAAACAAAAGTCCAGGGCCAAATGGCTTCCAGGGGGAATTCTACTAAACATTTAAAGAAGAAATACCTAGTCTCCTAATGCTTATCCAAAAAAATAGAAACAGAAGGAAAACTTCCAAACTCGTTCTGTGAAGCCAGCATTACCCTGACCCCAAAATCAGAAAAAGACCCCATCAAAAAGAATTACAAACCAATATCCCCAATGAACATGGATGCCAAAATATTCAACTAGATCCTAGCCAACAAGATCCAAAAGTACATTAAAAGGATTATTCAGCATGACCATGTGGGATTTATTCCTGGAATTCAAGGGTGGTTCAACATTTGCAAATCAGTCAACATGATAGAACACATTAATAAAAGAAAAGACAAGAAACATATGATCCTTGCAATTGATGCATATAAATCGTTTGACAAAATACAGCATCCTTTCATGATGAAAACTCTTCAAAGTATAGAGATAGAGGGAACATACCTCAATATCATAAAAGTCATCATGAAAAGCCCACAGTGAATATCATTCTCAATGGGGAAAAACTGAGAGCTTTTCCCTTAAGGTCAGGAACACAATAGGGATGACCACTCCCACTGTTATTGTTCAACATAGTACTAGAAGTCCTAGCCTCAGCAATTAGACAACAAAAAGAGAATAAAAAGGCATTCAAACTGGCAAAGAAGAAGTCAAACTCTCTCTCTTTGCAGATGACACGATACTTTGGGTGGAAAACCCAGAAGACTCCACCCCCAAATTACTAGAACTCATATTGCAATTCAGCAATGTGGCAGTACATAATATCAATGCAGAGAAATCAGTTGCATTTCTATACACTAACAATGTAATGGAATAAAGAGAAATTAAAGAATCATTTCCATTTACAATAGCACCAAAACCCATAAGATACCTAGGAATAAACCTAACCAAAGAGGTAAAGGACCTATACTTTAGAAACTACAAAACACTTAGGGGAGAAATTGAGGAAGACACAAAGAAATGGAAAAACATTCCATACTCATGGAATGGAAGAAAAACATTGTTAAAATGTCTATGCTACCCAGGGCAATCTATACTTTGAAGGCCATCCCTATCAAAATACTATTGGCATTTTTCACAGAGCTGTAACAAACAATATTAAAATTTGTATGGAACCAGAAAAGGTCCCAAATTTCCAGGGGAGGGGGAATGTTGAAGAAGAAAACCAAAGCTGGGGACATAACAATTCCTGACTTCAAGCTATATTACAAAGCTCTAACCATCGAGACAGCATGGTATTGCCACAAAACAGACACATAGATCAATGGAGAAAAGAATAGAAAATCCAGAAATGGACCCTCAACTCTATAGCCAACTAATCTTTGACAAATCAGGAAAGACTATCCAATAGAAAACAGGCAGTCTCTTCAATAAATGGTGCTTGGAAAATGGAACAGCCACATGCAGAAGAATGAAAGTGAACCATCTCTTACACTGCACACAAAGATAAACTCAAAATGAATGAAAGACTTCAATATGAGACAGGAATCCATCAAAATCCTGTAGGAGAACATAAGTAGTAATCTCTTTAGCATCAGCCAGAGCAAATTCTTTCAAGACATGTCTCTAAAAACAAGGGAAATAAAAGAAAAAATGAACTTTTGGGATTTCATCAAGATATAAAGCTTCTGCATAGCAAAAGAAAGTCAACAAAACTAAGAGGCAACCCATGGAATGGGAGAAGGTATTTTCAAATGACATTATAGATAAAAGCCTGGTGTCCATGATCTATAAAGAACTTCTCAAACTCAACACCCAAAAAACAAACAATCCAGTCAAGAACTGGGCCGAAGACATGAACAGACACTTCTCCAAAAAAGACATACAAATGGCTAACAGACACATGAAAAAATGTTCAACATCACTTACCACCATCAGGGAAATAAAATAAAAACCACAATGAGATACTACCTTACACCAGTTGGAATGGCAAAAATTAACCAGACAGGAAACAACAAATGTTGGTGAGGATGTGGAGAAAGGAGAACCCTGTACACTGTTGGGGGGGATGCACGCTGGTGCAGCCACTCTGGAAAACAGTATGGAGTTTCCTCAAGAAGCTAAAAAGAGAGATAACCTATGCATTTGCACTACTAGATATTTACCCCAAAGATACAGATGTAGTGAAAAGAAGGGGCACATACACCACAACCCAATGTTCATAGGACTAATGTCCACAATAATGAAACTGTGGAAGGAGCCAAGATGCCCTTCAATGGATGAGTGGATAAAGAAGATACAGTTCATGTATTATATACATGTATATACATATATATACATTTATGTATATATATATGTGTGTGTGTGTATATGTATATACATATACACATGTAATATTACTCAGCCATTGGAAAAGATGAATACCTACCATTTGCATTGCCATAGGTGAACTGGAGGAGATTATACTAAGTGAAATAAGTCAAGTAGAGATAGAAATCTGAATAGGAAGAAATCAGAGAGGGAGAGTCTCTGGAATCCAAGAAACAAACTGAGGGTTACAGAAGGGAGGGGAATTGGGGGATGAGGTAACCAAGTGATGAGTATTAAGGAGAACATGTGTTGTAATGAGCACTGGGTTATATGCAACTAATGAATCATTGAACACTACCTCAAAATCTAATGATGTACTCTATGTTGTCTAACTGAACATAATAATAAAAAAAATACTAACAAACTGAACCCAAAGATATGTTAAAAGACTCATTCACCCCAATCAAGTGGGATTTATTCCTGGACTGCAAGAGTGAATCAATTTTCTGATATTAATCAACATGATACCTTGAATTAATAAAGAAAGGATAAGAATGATATGATCCTTTCAGCTGATGTAGAAAAAGCATTTGACAAAATATAACATCCATTCATGATAAAAACAACAACAACAACAACAAAGTAGTAGTGTTAGAGGGAAACCACAACTTAATAAAATCCATGTATAAAAACCCACAGCTAGTATCAACCTCAGTGGGGAAAAATGAAGAGCTTTTCTCAAGATCAGGAACAAGATAGGGATGTCCACTCTCACACTGTTATTTAACATAGTACTGGAAGTCCTAGCCATAGCAATCACACAACAAAAAGAAATAAAAGACATCCAAATCAGCAAGGAAGCAATCAAACTTTCACTATTTGCAGATGACAAGATACTCTATATAGAAACCAGTCAGAATGGCTAAAATTAACAACACAGGAAACAACAGATGTTGGTGAGGATGTGGAGAAAGGAAAACCTTCTTAAACTGTTGGCAGGAATACAAACTGGTGCAGCCACTCTGGAAAACAGTATGGAGTTCCTCAAAAACTTCAAAATAACTCAAAGAGATCTGCTCCAAGACATAAAGTAAATAAGATGGCAAAAATCAGTGATAAAGAGAGAATTTAAAAAGCAGCAGGAGAAAGGACAGCAGTGACATATAAGAGAAACCCCATACAGCTATCAGTGGGTTTTTCAGCAGAAACTCTGCAGGTCAGAAGAAAGTGGCATGATAAATTCCAACTGCTAAAAGGGAAAAAATCTACAGCCAGGAATACTCTATCCAGCAAGGCTTTCATTCAGAATAGAAGGAGAGACGGGGTTTCCCAGTAAAACAAATTTAAAAGCAAAACCAGCCATGTACCTGTCACACATGATGCCATTGGCATGTGGGTCCCATATTCACAGTCTTGCCAACCTTCTGCCCGAGTCAACATGCACGGCCTGCCACCTGCTCAATGCCAACTCAACATACCTTCACCTCAGATTGCCAAGGGCTCAAACTGGCACTCCTCCCCTCAAATTCTAGCCCCTGTGCTCAAGTTTATGCACAAATCTGGGAATAATTATAAGGGCAGAAGGAAGCAGCCCAAACAGTGACACTAATTCTGTGAAATATATAATGTTTGAAAGAAGGGTGCTAGCCTGAGAACATTACCAACAAGCACATCAAAGAACAATGCGTACAGCATGATCCTGGTTAGTAAAAGAAACAAACCCAGGAAAAATAAAACAAGATGAAATCAGAGAGGGAAACAAACCATAAGAGACCCTGAAGCATAGGAAATAAACTGCAGGTTGCTGGAGGGAAGTGGGTGGGAGGATGGGGTAGCTGTGATGGGCTATAAGGGGGGCACTTGATGGAATGAGCACCTGGGTGTTCTATGCAACTGATGAAATCATTGAACTCTACCTCTGAAGCTAAATAACACACTATATGTTAATTAATTGAATTTAAATTAAAAAGAGGACCCCCCCCCAAAAAAAAAAACCCTTCAAAATAGAATTACCTTCTGATCCAGCAATTGCACTACTACATTTACCCAAAGGATACAAAAATAGTAGTTCAAAGGATACATGTACCCTGATGGCTATAGTAACTATATCAACAATAGCCAACTTATGGAAAGAACTCAAATGTCTATCAACTGATTGAATGGATAAAGAAGATACAGCCTATATACACAATGGAATATTACTCAGCCATAATAAAGAATGAAATCTTGGGCGCCTGGGTGGCTCAGTGGGTTAAGCCGCTGCCTTCGGCTCAGGTCATGATCTCAGGGTCCTGGGATCGAGTCCCGCATCAGGCTCTCTGCTCAGCAGGGAGCCTGCTTCCCCCCCTCTCTCTCTCTGCCTGCCTCTCCATCTACACTAAGATTATACTTCCTTTTTTTTTTTTTGCAGAAATTAGCAGATGTATGTATAGTTTCTCATATTCCCTATTTTCTTATATAAAAGGTGGTACACGTTCTTCCTCTTTCCATCTGTGGGTGCATGTGTGTGTGTGTGTGTAGATAACAGAATTCTATGTATCTATCTATGTATCTACACACATACACATATACACATAAATTTGATCCTGTTGAGTTTTCCTTATTTCTTATTTTTGAGTGTTTTTATTGTGAATGGGTTTTTTTATTTTGAGATAGTTTTTTTCAGTATCAATAGACATAACTGTGTGCTTTTTAAATTTCTTTATATTGTATACTAATATTTCTTTTTTTTATACTAATATTTCTTAATGAAAAAAAACTTTGCATTCTTAAAATAAATCCTATGTGTTCATGGCATATTTTTAATGTGATATTAGATTCTTCTCACTAATATTTATTTAGTATTTTGCCTCATCACCAAGAGGATATTGGTTTTGTAGTTCTCTTTTTTTGTGCTGTCCTTTGCCATGCCCATTACTTTCTCTCTGACCATTTTTACTTTCTTTTTACTTTATTCTCTTATTTATTTTCCTGCCTTCTATGCCTGTTAATTTTTTATGTGAGTCTCTTCTCCATTGGCCACTTTATAATGTATCATTTTTAGTTTTTGGATATTTTTATCTTTTTAATCCACTTCCTTCCTGAATTGAATCAACTCTCTATTTCTTCCAGTTCTCATCTTTTTCTGTTCTTTGTGTTTGAATTTCTGACTTAAGGGATTTTCTTGTATCTTTGAATGCTTGAATGAGTATATATGATTCTGTTTGGAGTGTTGACTTAGAAATTCCTTCTGCTTCTCGTAAGAAGTGGGTTGTTATTCAGTATATGTAAAAATTTACTTCATTTTGTGCAATGGCTCTGTATGAATTTGCTGTGGTTCTTTTCATTTTTATGTTATGGCTGTATCTTCTTGCTATATAGCAAGGTCCATGTGCTTTAGAGGTCATTTTGATGATTTGTTTTAGTAGTCAGAAGAAGAGCTCTAAGTCCTTCAATGTTGCATTTCTCCTCCATCTTGCAGGACCCTCAGTTTTTTACCTTTTGCTTCTTTTTCCCTTCACAACCCAATTACAGGGTGCTTTTCCTTTTCTTTTTCTCTTTTTTTCTCCCCTTAAACAATCTGTTTTGAATTATCCCCTTTTAGTAACTCTTGATCCTTCTAAGCACACATACTCTGAAGTCTCCCTGAGTCGAAGTTGTGCTCTGTCTGGACACCATTAGCATATTTCCACACAGAGGGCAAACTTAGTCTCTGATGGCAGTTTCTGATGAACCATAAGCCCTCCTGCTAGCTTCCCTTTTTTGGACTTCCTGGAGCCAGGAATGAGTGCTTTTGCTCACTATAGAGCCTTGTGACAGTGTAGGGGGTTGAGCCAGAGAATGAGAGATCATGCGCTGGGATGCAGTGAATTTTCTCTTTCTAGTCACAGTCATTTTAAAATTTTGGCATTCTCTGTCTTCAGGTTATGCTGAGAGTATTGTTTTATGTAGATTTACATATCCTATCTTATTGTTTAGAATCACTTGAGGAGAAAATATCAGGAGGGAAGTACTTAGGCAGCTGTCAGTATTTTCAGCTACCCAGAAGTCCCTAATTATTGTGGTTTTGAAATTCTTATCTGCTGACTTCAATTATGTGGATCATCTGTCTATTTGCTTCTGTTGCTTTTTTCCATCTTGATTATTGGTCATACGACCTTGCCTCTTCAAACCTACAGTGACTCTTGATTGTAGGTAGGATACTGTATATAAAAGACCCATAGGTGTTCCAGATATTATTATATTCCACAAGAAAAATTTTCTCCTTCTGCTCCTGCTATGGGTGAACTAAGTCCTCCCAAAATTCATACATTGAAGCGGTAACTCCCAGTGTGATTGTATTTAGAGTTAGGGTCTCTAAGAAAGTCATTAAGATTAAATGAGGTCCAAAAGTGGGACCTTAATCTGAAAGGATTAGTGCCCTTGTAAGAAAGAATCCCTCCTCCTCCCCATGTTCTCCTGTACTGGGGAAAGGCCATATAAGGGCACAGTGAGAAGGAGATCACCAGCAAGCCAGGAAGAAAACTCCCACTGGAAACTGAATTGGCCAGAAGCTTGATCTTGCACTCCCAGCCTCTAGATCTGTGAGAAATAAATTTCTCTTTCTATAAACTACCCAGTCAGTCTATCGCAGTTTGTCATGGCAGCCCAAGCAGATAAATAAGCCTCTGTTAAGCAAAGAATGGGGTCTAATCATATATATCCAATCAGGAAGTAGACTGGGGTAACATTTTAGTAGGATTCAATCGACTTGTGGTTTAATCACGGTCCTGGCACCTGACTATCCCAGGCTTTTCACTGCAGGCATGGTGGATCTAGGCCTCTTCAGTACTGAAAGGCTGCCTGAGATACATATCTGCTTTTCAGAAGTTTTCAGCTTACTTGTCGTTTGCCTGTCACATGCAACTTCAATATTTGAGAAATGTCTTTAGCAGGAGACTGGCCGTGTGCTAGAGATAAACCTCTTCCTGCTGAGAATTTGTTTTCTAAGCTCTGGTAGACTGTGGGAGATTCCTAGACTGTGGGGAGAGAGAGGCATGCATGAATTGTTAGTTATTGTCAATTATCTCCACTAAGTCTTGTTTTTATTTCTAATTTATCATTTAATCAGACTGATCTGCTAGCAAACCAAACTGTGAATGAACGTAGTTATATTCATTCACTTACTACTCATCCATCCAAATGATTTGAGTACCTACTATGGGTTAGGCACCATGCTGGAACCTGAGGATAAAAGAGCACATAAGACAAAGTCTCTACCCTAATGGAGTTGAGTTAGGAAGATAGATGACAAGCTAGTAAGCAAATATCTCATCCACTGCTTCCCACCTTGGAGTGGTAGAGGAGAACTTGAGAAGCAAAAACCAGTCCAAGAATCTAAATTGACATTGGTACACATACTGTGTATTGGCTTTGAGAAACTTGAGAACTACTTCTAGTAGTTCTACTAGAACTACTTCTAGTATTCCATAAGATTACCGGAAGCTTAACTTGTGTTAAGTAAATATACCTATTGATGATGTGTTAAGTAAATATACCTATTAATCTAACTTGTGATTGCTCTTCTTCCTGAGAGCCCTTCTGCTTTGGTATAGCCCAAGCATCAGTGCATTCCCCAAGCTGACCAATGCCATAGTAGAAAGAGAGCTGGCTAGATCTGAGATCCTCTCAGATCATTCTCTCCCTTTCTCTAGAGGTTTGATTCACTTAGCCTTCATTGCTTTCCCAGCTCTCTGATACTTCTGAAAATGATTTTTGTAATAGTTTCCATTTATTTGACTAAGAATATTGACCTCTTAGTAGTACTATATTGCTCAGAACAGAAGTCCTTCTCTGCACAATTTCTTCTCTCTTTTTTTTTTTAAGATTTTATTGATTTATTTGTCAGAGAGATAGAGAGAGTACAGGCAGGCAGAGTAGCAGGCAGAGGCAGAGGGAGAAGCAGGCTCCCCGCAGAGCAAGGAGCCTGATATGGGACTCGATCCCAGGACGCTGGGATCATGACCTGAGGTGAAGGCAGTCGCTTAACCGACTGAGCCACCCAGGCATCCCTCTTCTCTCTTTTTTTTAAAGATTTTATTTATTTATTTGACAGAGAGAAATCACAAGTAGATGGAGAGGCAGGCAGAGAGAGAGAGAGGGAAGCAGGCTCCCTGCTGAGCAGAGAGCCTGATGCGGGACTCGATCCCAGGACCCTGAGATCATGACCTGAGCCAAAGGCAGCAGCTTAACCCACTGAGCCACCCAGGCGCCCACAATTTCTAATATTTACAACAACCCTTGCCTTCCAAAAGGGTTTCATAGAACTGAAATGTTTTTGTTGGAATGAACAAATAAATACATAATGCCAATTTTGCCTGCTTCTTGATCTTAACTGGGTCAAGTTTGCCACTCTGTTGGGCAAGGCAAAATAGACAATGCTATTTTGGTGAAACATTAAAAGGGCTAAGCCAAAGATTCAGAAGTATGTGTCAAAGGCCATATTTTTGAAGCATGAACTAATCAGACCCTGTCAATTTAGATTCTTGGACTGGTTTTTGCTTCTCAAGTTCTCCTCTACCACTCCAAGGTGGGAAGCAGTGGATGAGATATTTGCTTACTAGCTTGTCATCTATCTTCCTAACTCAACTCCATTAGGGTAGAGACTTTGTCTTATGTGCTCTTTTATCCTCAGGTTCCAGCATGGTGCCTAACCCATAGTAGGTACTCAAATCATTTGGATGGATGAGTAGTAAGTGAATGAATATAACTACGTTCATTCACAGTTTGGTTTGCTAGCAGATCAGTCTGATTAAATGATAAATTAGAAATAAAAACAAGACTTAGTGGAGATAATTGACAATAACTAACATTGGTACACATACTGTGTATTGGCTTTGAGAAACTTGAGAACTACTTTAGCAATAACTTTCATTTAAAAGAAACAGAAGTTCAAGGATATATTCTTTTATATGGTACAAAATAATAATCATTTATGAGATTAGATTGTCCTAAAATCCCTCAAATAAGATAAAATCCCATCCATCAAAGTAAGAAAAACTTCGCAGAAAATAAACCATAATTAAGACTTCAAAATGTAGACAACCTTGGAAATATTCTGAACTTCTAGTGCTACTCTAATTATTGGCCACTTGGAACCTGATATAAGAACTTCATCAATAGGTATATTTACTAACACCAATAAGATCATATAAATTGAACCAAGGGCAGAAGTTATTTTGAGAAAACTAAAGTTAAACTTGTATATTATTTACCACTTCATTTTTTTCCTCTGGAGAATATTCTTCCACAAGATTTTTGTAAAAGCAGCAATTTTTCTTAAAAATTGGAAAGTTATATGAAATGATTGATTTTTACTAAAAATCTGAGGAGAAAAACAAATCAATTTTGGATGTCTGTAAGTGAAATAATAATAATGAAAAATATTTTAATGTCTGAACATGTACATTTTATTTATATGTTGTTGAAAATGTTCAACAGTAAGATAATTGGGCATAGGGGATGGTTCATGTTAAATAATCCAAAAGTCCATTCCCTTACAATTTAATTTTCTAAGTCAATCACAAATAATGCAATCATGAGAGGCATACAGTATCAAGTAAAGCATATGGGCTTTGGAATAAAATAGTTTTAAATTCAGATCTTTGCCCTAGTGTTACTCATGATGTAACTAATTTCTCTGAGTGTCATTATCTTCATCTGTAAAGTGAAAATTATTGAGAGACCTCAGAGGAGTCAGAGGAGTCATCTGTAGTGTAGGAAGATAACTAAGCTAGAGTAGAAATAGCAGAACTTTACCCAGTAAAGGAGAGGAACTGCATAGATCACCAGAGCACAAGGAGAGACAAAGACAAAATAAGGAAAGAAATACAACAAACCATGATACGATCCTCATTCTTTTAACCACACAATGGGAAGTCTCAGGAGCGAAGTGGGACTCTGGCCAGATAGAAATAAAGATCTTAGGGTGCCTTCGTGGCTCAGTGGGTTAAAGCCTCTGCCTTTGGATTAGGTCATGATCCCAGGGTCCTTGGATCAAGGCTCACATCAGGCTCTCTGCTCAGCAGGGAGCCTGTTCCCCACCACCTGCAGCTGCCTGCCTCTCTGCCTACTTGTGATCTCTATCTGTCAAAGAAATAAAGATCTTAAATCAACAAGACAGGAAACAACATGTGTTGGAGAGGATGTGGAGAAAGGGGAACCCTCTTACACTGTTGGTGGGAATGCAAGGTGCAGCCACTTTGGAAAACAGTGTGGAGATTCCTTTAGAAATTAAAAATAGAGCTACCTTATGACCCTGCAATTGCATTACTGGGTATTTATCCCAAAGATATAGATGTAGTGAAAAGTAGGGCCATCTGTACCCCAGTGTTCATAGCAGCAATGGTCACACAGTCACCAAACTGTGGAAAGAGCCAAGATGCCCTTCAACTGACAAATGGATAAAGAAGATATGGTCCATATATTCAATGGAGCCTTATGCCTCCATCAGAAAGGGTGAATATGCAACTTTTGTATTAACATGGACAGGACTGGAAGAGATTATGCTGTGTGAAATAAGTCAAGAAGAGAGAGTCAATTATCATATGGTTTCACTTACTTGTGGAGCATAAGGAATAACGTGGAGGACATTGGGAGATGGAGAGAAATGAGTTGGGGAAAATCAGAAGGGGAAACAAACCATGAGAAACTGTGGACTCTGAGAAACAAACAGTTTTGGAGGGGATGGGAGTAGGGGGTTGGGTGAACCTGGTGGTGGGTATTAAGAAAGGCACTTATTGCATGGAGCACTGGGTAAGGTATATAAACAATGAATTTTGAAACACTAAAAAAAAAATTAAATAAAAAAGTTAAATTTTTAAAAAAAGAGAGAAAGAAATAAAGATCTTGGTCAAAAGTACATACTTATGCACTATATCAGGTCTCCCTGGCAATAGGAACCATGTTTTAACATGATAACATTACAAGGAAAACGATTCCTTCTAATTGTATTCATTTTGCCCTAAGAATTATCTAGGAGAGAGTTTGGAAGGGGATGAGGTCATACACAAAGATATATGTCAAGATGGAAAATATGATGATGCAGGAAAAGTTACCATGTTTTTGAGCCATGGCAGAGCAACTGGTACTAATGACCTGAGACTTCTTAGGGTAGAGTTTAGTGAGAGGCAGAGGTAATAGATCAGATAGTTGCATATCTACATTTTGCCACCTGGTTTAATCAGACTGCTGCTCAGGAGGAAACCACAGAAATCAGGAGTTCTGGACTGAGAATGGGCAGGTGCCCACTTTCCTGACATCTGCTTGTAGAAGTCTGGAACATAGAAGCCTCCTAGAGGGTCCCCCTGGCCTTCACAACTGCCTCAAGAATAGGGCCTGCCTGGGGAGAGCAAGAGAGAAGAATGGTCCCTTGGGATAACTGTGCCAACCTCGCAGGATGTTCTGAATATTAATTGAAAAAACTTATAAAAAGTACTTAGCACCTTAGTGCCTAACAAGTGGTTTTCTTACCACCTCTTTTAGCATTTACCATAGGTTATACATTTACTTTAAAAAGAGAAATATTAAAGTGTTTTTATGTTTTATTTTAAACTTCAGCCTATCCATCAGGGCAATATTAGATATATGTTTATATGTCACCAAAACCAGAAAAATCAATATACAGTTGACCCTTGAATGACACAGGTTTGAACTGTGCAGGTCCACTTATATGTGGATTTTTTTTTCAATAAATACAGTATAGCACTGTGAATGTATTTTCTCTTCCTTGTGATTTTCCTAACATGAATATCCAACATTTTCTTTTGTCTGGCTTACTGTATTGGAAGGAGACAGTATAAAATACATATAATATTCAAAGTATATTATTGGTAAAGCTTCCCACTCAACTGATTATTAAATAGTTAAGTTTTGAGGGAGTCAAAATTTCTGAGGATTTTCGACTGCATGGGGGATGGATGCCCTTAACTCTCACACTGTTCAAGGGTCAACTATTTTTGGCTTGCAAACTGGTTTCTGCTTTAAACCGTTTGCCCAAAATTCAATCTATAATTTGGAAGCTAGAAGTTTTCAAATGAAAACATTAAAAATATCCCTGAGACTTTTAGAGTAAGGAAAACAAAAAACCCTCTAATAATTGGCTTGCTCAGCCCTCTCTGCCTCTAGACAGTGAGAACATGTCTTACTAAGCTGTGTGTATTAAGTCTGCGGCTCCTGAAAAATTCTCTGTTCTTGCCGTTGAAGGAAGGAATGAGTGAATGAATACAGAGCCAAAAAAAAAAAAAAAAAAGCTAATTAGACAGTGTTTCTACCCTTTACTTTTAGAGCCTTCCTTACTTTTAGGAACCATGCTTCTTTCCAGCTCTTATTAAGTAAACCATGCAAAACAGAACCACTTATTCATGAAACCTCCCTGAAAACTGAAGTGTTTTTTCAATGAAAAAGAGTAGGATGAAAAAGATTATGAGGAAGAGACTAGAACATTGTGAGGAAGTCAGTGCACCATGTTTATTGGATCATTTTAAATGGCTGTGATCTTTAAAATAAAAGACTGCACTTTATTAAGCATCCGAAAATGCCATTAACTTTGCAAGCATTTAACTGTTTCTGGTCTCAGGGTTTCATAATAGAATTTACTTTTCATTAAGAAATAAAATTTTAAATCATTCTAGGCTATGATTTCCTCAAAACATATTTCAGTTGTTCACTAAACACCAATGAAAAGGATAAGGCTGAATCTTGTAGATGGCACAGCTAAGGATTTATGGAGCTAAATGGTCAAATAACCTGTAATTGGACAAAGAGATACAAAATCAGTGATTAAAAAAAAAGTTGATTGCTGTTTTCCTGAATTAGAACTCTCAGTAGCAAGTGACAGGAACACACATCAAAGCAATGTAGAAAGAAACACAAAGAGCAAGAGAGGGGGAAGAACAAAAGGAATTCATTGACTTAATTATCTAGGTAGTATGTAGCTCTCACTTCAAGCATGTCAGGGTCCAGGGTTTGATGCGATATTAGGATTCAGTTTTCCTCCATTACTTTATTCAGATTTTCCCTGTATTGGCTTAACTCTAAGCTGATTTCTGTGGAATGGACTGTACCAGCACTATAGAGACTTAAATACTCCCAGCTTCAAATCAAGAGAGGAAGGAAAGCAGGGAGGGAATGGAAGGAGGGAGGGAGGAAGAAATAAGGGAAGAATAAAAAGCAGGGATTTTTTTTCTCCTGGGTGGTCCCAACAAAAGTCCCAAAATTGAGTCTCAGTGGTCTAGCTGGAGAAATATAACCAATGACATCCAGAATGTAGAAGTCTTTTTTTTGTCTAGCCCTGGATCATATCCTATATAACCCCAGAGGTCAGAAGGTACAGGGTGAAGTCCTACCCAATCTCGATGTTATTTGTTTACAATTACTATAATTATGTGTGTTTCTTCTCACCCAGGCCTGGCCTCTCTACCCTGTTTAAGTTCTGCCTTTGGGTAAATCATTCCTTAGTAGTCAGCTTGTATTGTTATGCCAGTGATACACACCTAGCTTTATCTCTTTCTGAAGCTTATCACAACTTGGCTTGCTGTATATTAAAATTTGGCTCTGCAGGGAACACCATAATAATTTGGGTTATTGCAAGAAAGGAAAATGTGTGGTAGAGATAACATCGTTGGGAAGATGTATGTTCGTTTGCTCTGAGGGTTGAGTCTGATTCCTCCATGCATGGGACTTACTTAATTAGATTTTAAAGTTGCTATTGCTGAGAAAGCTATAGAAAACTTTGGGGCATGGTATGAGTTTGTCCTTCTGTTATTAACAGATAAAGAGAACATCACATTAGTCTGTTTAGTGAATTTGTCTGTTTACGAACATATTTCACGATTTATGAGATAGATGGCAAGGGTCACTAAGGTGGCCATATTAGCAGTGCTGCCTCCAGAAACTTCTGAAGGAAGGACATTTGCACCATGTGGCATGGCAGTGAGAAAGATGCATATTTGAAATTATAAAATTAGGTTTGTATTTTGGTCCTACGCTTACTATATGTAGGGCCCTGGACTTAATCATCATGTAACCCTCCATTTCTTTACCTATCAGGTAAGAATAACAACATATGTCTTACTTAATTGTCTTAGTCTATTCAAGACTAAGCCACAACACAATACCACAGACTGGGTGGCTGATAAACAACAGAAATTTATGTATCCCAGTTCTGGAGGCTGAAAGTCCAAGATCATGGTGCCAGTATAGTCAGATGAGGTCCTTCCTCCATGTCACAGATTTACTGTGTTCGCACCTGGAAGAAGGAGCTAAAGAGCTCTCTGGAGCCCCTTTTATAAGTCACCAGTCCTACTCATGAGGCCATTGTGAACTACCTACCTCCCAAGGGCCTGACTTCCGAATTCTATCATCTTTAGTGGTTAGGATTTCAACATATGAATTTGTGGGAGGGGCAGGGAGACACAAACATTCAGACCACAGCACTAACTGACAGGGCCAGTTTGAGGTTGGAATAGAATAAAGCACTCATATTACACTTCTTCGTTCCCACATCTCTCCTATAAATAAAATGCCTTCAGAGAAAACCAAAGTATGCCCAACAACTTTGTTGGATGAATAGATAAATAAATGAACAAATGATCAAACAGATGAATGAATTAATGAGAGCCATAGAGGGAAATAGGAAATATTGTTCAGCACTTACTCAGGGATGTCTGAAATCGACAATATTTTAAGAATATGTCAGAATGTAGAATCCCTATATTTGACGCTGAACTTTTTTTTTTTTTTTTAAGATTTCTCTTAGTAGAAAAGAAGCTAAAGATCAAGATCTGGAAGGAATAACAAATCTCTTAGTAAAAAAACAGCCAAGAAAATTACTGCTCTCCTAGCTCAAAGAGAAACATTAATTAAAGGTAAGACACAGGCAAGAAGTAAAATGGAGAACGTGTAAGAGTAAATTATATTATAATTAACACTTAGTAATTCTTCTAAATTTTAGAGCATGACTGTCTTGTTGTAGAGGCCCTAAAATTAAAGTATTTCTGCAGGAAGTCTTTGAAATCCCTAGAAATGGCTTTTTACCTTTTTTTTAAAAAAAAGATTTTTATTTATTTATTTGGCAGAGAGAGATCACAAGTAGGCAGAGAAGCAGGCAGAAAGAAGAGGTGGGGAGGGAGCAGGCTCCCTGCTGAGCAGAGAGCCCGATGCGGGGGGGCTTAATCCCAGGACCCTGAGATCAAGACCTGAGCCAAAGGCAGAGGAGGCTTTAACCCACTGAGCCACCCAGGCTCCCCAACTTTATACCTTTTTATAAAAGTTCTTTTCACCCCATCAGATTCTCTGCTCAAGATCATATGATACAGCATATATGATCTGTAGTTTACAAAAATGGGAATGGATTTAGGTAAACCTGACACTACCCGGTTATTTACAATGACATCAACTGGGGTGGGGTGGGGGCGGGGGAGGGTCTCCACTATGGAAAAATATTCTTTATGTGTGATTATTTGAGCTCCAGAATTATGCATCTTTGTTTAATCATTTCTAGTGAGAAAAATATCTCTCTGATTACTGTTTTTAAATCACAGCAAACATAGATTCCAATATGTATACAAAATTGTGTATGTGTGTTTGAAAAGGGAAGTCAGTTGGGGAGAAGGGAGTGATACAGAAGGATTTGAGACAAGTACTATATTATATTATCCTCTTCTTGGTTCTTCTGATTAACATATTTGTATTCTATTACTCATGGCCATAACTACATTGAATGCATAATAGAAAGATTCTCACATGTTCATCCAGCCATAAGTACAAGCATGAGACAAATTACCACCAAGAACCTTTGCAGTTTGTGTCAGGGAAGAGAAATACGTGGAACTGGGAAGAAGTCTGTGATCACATTTGAATTTTCTCAGAATACCTTGTGGGTGGGGAATGTTTCTCAACTCTGTGCCGAAGATTTAGAATCTGGATGTGGTGGGGGACTAGAGAGATGGAATCTTGGTTCCCACCCCTACCCTTCCACTAGAAATATTCTGTTTCACCTTCCTGGGCTAGAGTATAGGGAAGAATCCAAAGTTACCACAACAATTTGTAGACTGGTAGCAAAGGTAATAGTGTACTGGGCAGGGGTGGTAAGTGAGGATAAGGATGTTCATTGATCTTTCCCATTCATGGGCATAATCACTAACCTTATAGCTTGGCTGGAGGAGACAACCAGTAATGAAGTCATTACAGAAATAAACTTAGTAATCCAGTGGAAATTGGCTAAAACATGAGCTGAGAATTCACATATACATGAAAAGCAAATGACTTTTAAACACATGAGAATAAACTAGATCTCTCTAACAAAGAAAATAAGACAAAATAAAACTATAGTGAAATACCATTTTCATGTGACTGATTAAGACCCGAACATTTTATGGTTCACTGGACAGATCAGGGTGCCTTATTGTTGGTGGAAATGGAAATTGATAAAATTTTTAGAAGTCTCTTTGGACATATCTACCAAAATGTAAAATGAGCATGGCAAAATTTATAATGCACACATACCTCTAAGGCTTTCTTACAGATGTAATCAACCCAAACTACAAAACTGTATGTACAATGATATTTATTACAGCACAAATACAGTTTGGAAGAACAAAAGAATACAAGCAATCTAAATGTCTGCCAATAGTAAAACGTAGTAATTAAGAAGAGGGATATTCTGATAGGTCTAATTTCTAAGATATTTTGCTAAAGGAAGTAATATAGGTACTGGAACCCGCAGATACTTTGCCACTCTTCCTCATTCACTGCCCTCAGGCCTTTCCCCCATATAAAAGAAACAAAGCTCTCCAATAAGCCCGACTCCTTTCAGCCTCAGGACCTTTGTACTTGCTATCTCTTCTGTCTGAATGTCATGATTTTCACAGGGCTGGCTTCTACTGGTCTTTTACATTTTAGTGCAGATCCCTCTTTAGGGAGAACTTTGACCTGCTAGTAGCCATATCTCACTGAAGGAATAAGCCTCTTCTGCTGGGAACTGTGTGATATTACCAATATGTTTGTGAAATGGAGTCTGTAATAGCTACAGTGCCCCAACTCCATCACTTGTGTTGTTATCTGGGTTGATTTTCTTCATAGAACATAGCACTACTTAAAAAAAAATCTCATTTTAAAAATTGTTTTATAGGTTTATTACCAACCCTTCCCTTTTGCACATACTCCAACTTATTAGGATTTAAGGTCCAAAAGGACAGGAATGTTGTCATGTTCATCCTTATGCCCCCAATATTTAGAGCTGTGCCAAATACAGAGTAGGTTCTCTTTCTCTCTCTCTGTTTAAGATTTAAATTATTTTTTTGAGAGAGAGAGAGAACAGGGAGAGGGACAGAGGAAGACAGACAGGCAGAAGAAGACAGAGGAAGAGGCAGACTCCCCACTGAGCAGGGAGTGCAATGCCAAAGGCAGATGTTTAACCAACTAAGCCTCCCAGGCACCCCTAGGGAATAGGTTCTTAATAAATGTTGAACAAATGGGTGAATAAAAAAAGATTCCCATACAGGCAAAAAATATTTCTGGGAAGTGCCCAGGAAAATGTTAGGCTGTTTCTTCCAGGGGAAGATCAGGAAGGAAACTCTTGTTCTGGTTTCATCATAAGAGAGAAACTAGATGAGACACCATGCCTGACCTAGGTCTGCTGATAGGTAAAGAGGTATTTCTTTGCCCTTGCAGGACCATCAGTATAATAATGCCTCCTTAATAATCTTCACTTTCTATTCATGCAAGAACTTCATACCTGCTATAAAAGCAGAATTGTCCCTTGACATTGAAAATCAAGGAATATTCAGAAGCCATTTCACAGTTCTAAGCCTACCTTCTGTACTGGTGGATTGGGATTACTCAAACCGTATCTCCAAGATTTCCTTGTCGTTTGGCTTCCCATTAGGTTCTACCATGGGATTGGAATATTCCTATATTCCAATACTGGAAGCAGCTAAGAGAAGAGGAGGGGTTTATCTCCTTTTTCTACTTCCTGTGAACAATCTTCAATGATAGCCCAGAATAAAAGTTGGCTACAACTTCCACCCTTCTTCCAGCAATCAGAATTCCTTTCTCACCAAGATGCCTAGTAGGAACCAAGCTTGGCAGTCCTCCTAGGGGGCACATAGGATCCCCTTACCAACTGTGCTACACTTCCTGTGCCCTGGGAAAGCCCACACTGGTCTATGTGCCTCCTCCAGAGTTCATGTGCTGCGTGGAGTTTTCTCCCAGAAGCCCAACCACTGTATCTGTAGGGTTCCTCCTCCTAGCTCAAAGATTCTGGTTAAGGGCCTCTTCCCTAAAATCTCCAAGCTTGAGAGTAGTAGCTGCTTCCTACGGTCAGTCATTAGTTTCTAGGCACCTCAGCATCTTCCCTTTGCTCTTTCAGCCTTCCAGCTTCTGCATAACCAGTTCCCTCTACAGCTAACCCTCGAACATGACACATTTGAACTGCATGAATATACTTATAAGCAGATTTTTTTCAATAAATACAGTATATTACTGTAAATGTATTGTTCCTTCCTTATCATTTTTTAAGTGATATTTTCTGTTCTCTGGCTTACTTGGCTATGAGAATATAGTATATAATACATATAACATACAAAGTATGTGTTGATTATTATTATAGATAAGGCTTCAGGTTAACAGCAGGCTATTTGTTGTTAAGCTTATGGGAAGTCAAAAGTTAAAAGTGGATTTTCAAACTACACAGGGATGGACACCTCCAAACCCTGCATCATTCAAGAGTCGACTGTAATTCTAATTATTATAATTTTTGTTTCCTTCCTGGAACATCACCAGGGCAGTACTTACTCTGGGCCTTCTTCTCTTGGTTTATACTCTTCTCCTAGGTAATCTTGATTTTTCTTGACCCATTTGTACCTCTCAAAATGCATAATCAACTTCCTTCTACTGTCTTCATCTTAGAGTCTAATAGACACCTCAAAATTTATCTTATTAAAAAAATGAATTCCTGGGACACCCATTTCTTCCTCTTCCAGAATTCCCCATCTCAGTAAATGGCAAATTTATCCATTCATTTGTTCAGTCCAAAATCCTAGAAGCCATCCTTGCTTCCTGTCCTTGCCTGACTATTCACAAACAATCTATCAATATGTCATCTTGACCCACCTTCAAAACCACACACCTGTCTATGCCTTTCCATCTCCACGTCATTATCTTAGTCTGGGTTATCATTATCTGCCACTGCGTCATCATTATCTGCCACTTTGCTTCCTGTACCTGCCTTCTAAGTTGTTTCTATCTTTTAACTCTCCCCTTCCTAGAGGCTCTTTTTTTTTTCCCCCTTAATATTTATTTATTTATTTTAAAGAGAGAGAGTGAAAGTGGGGGAAGGGGCAGAGTGAAAGGCAGAGAGAAGCAGATACCCCGCAGAGCTTGGAGCTCTACGACTCAGGACTTGATCCCAGGACGCTGAGATTATGACCTGAGCCAAAACTAAGAGTGGGACGCTCAACCAGCTGAGCCATCCAGGTACTGCTAGAATTCTTTTCTATATCATAATAGTCATAATAATATTTTTATATTAGTCATAATATATTTTTAAATATATTTAAATATATTTTTAAATTTTTAAGTTTATATTTAAATATAAATAATAAATATATTAGTCATAATAATATTTTTAAAATGTAACTCACAGTGAAAATTAAATCCAGACTCCTTATCATGGCCTTATAGGATCTGATGCCTGCCGGCGCTTCCAAACTCTTCCCTACCACTAACTGCTGGCACTAACTGTGCTCTAAACACAGAAGCCCCTTTTCTGTCCCATACCACATGAAGCTCTTTACAGACTGAGGTCCTTGGAATTCATTGCCTTGTCGACCAGGAAGTTTCTTCTGTTGGTTGTTCACATGGTTGCAGTTATATTTTCAGGGAGGCTTTTCCTCACCACCAAATCTAAAGTAGCTTTCCTCCCCTAATTTTTTTTTTTCCATGACAGAGTCCAATTTATCTCATTCATACTCTTATCTATAGATTATTTTTGTCCTTTCCTGTGTTTGTTGTCCAACTACGTGGAGGAGGGGCCTTGTTATTTACTGTTGTAACTCCAGTATTTTCAGCACCTATTCCCTAAAAAGTTCTTAGTGAATATTTGCTGGCTAAATTAATGAGTCAATGATTTTGGCATCCTCTAATTTAAGGCACCCCAACATCCAAGTCCTGAAAGAATATTTATATAAAGTATATAAATAAACCTGAAAGGTTTATTATTTTTGGAATGGAAATCTATAGGATTAGATTTGTCTTCCATCTACTCTCTTTTCCTATTACACTACCTAGGAAATTTCTTGAAGAAAAGAAGCTTATAAGACCAAGACTTGATAACATGACTGGCATTTTCTTTGGATAAATTATATATAAGTCAAAGATGAAAATATAATAGAATCTAAGAGATTTTAACAACACTGAGAATCATGCCCTTTAAAAATATGTAGAACAAGATGAAACAAATGTTTTCAATAGATGTTCAGGTGCTCTTCCCTAAAAATAACATATGTAACCACAAATCAATGTTTAAAGCCAGATGGTTAATGAAGGCCAGCCAGGAAACTCCTATAACTCACCGTAATGATTATAAGCTCCCATTATATGGTTTTAAGTATGGCTATAAGCTACCATTATAAACCAAACTGCAGCATGACACACTGTTATCTATTTCAAATAACAATAACTTGATTGTCTCATATTTTTCAAAGTTAGAAACTTAATTTACAAGAACAAAAATATAAGAAAGCCCTACTGATGAAATTAATCATCCTCAGTAAAATGGAAGGTGGCTTATATTTTATTAACAAGACCTACTCAAATGTCAGATGCCATCAGAAAGAAACCCATACTCAAACCCAAATAAAAGTTAAGATCTTTCAAAACATGAAAGAAGCTTTACATTATGGTTGAAAAGAAATGTTTTTCCCTCAACTCTTTGATGTCTTTATAAATAGGAGCCTAGGAAAAGAATATTCTGTTGAACAAAGTGCTTTAGGAACTCTGGCACTATAAATAAATGCTAGGGATGAATTTTACTTTAGTAGTGAGAGCAAACATGTATTTTTACCTTAAAGTTCACCTTGATCTCAGAGAGGTGGTCTGAAAAGGCACTCCAAGTTAACTAAGCAATATGGTTAGAAGCACATTGCAATGTAGACCATTGAATATAATTTATATGGCATTCTTCTGCCCTTGGGAGACATGTTACACTGGGCCATCTTCTCTTGAAAGGATAGGATGCTCAGGATTAAGTACTAAAAAGCAAGGGCCTCAATACCTATCCTCACTTCCTTCTAATTTGAAATTGACTGCTCATACTGTATATGCTTGGAATACAAACCATTATGATTGATGTGTACTTTTGATATGTAATAATTTTGTTATTCTTATTAAGCTACTATTTGCTCTTAGGAATTGTGAAGCATGTTTCTCCCAAAAATGTGACAAGACTATAGAGAGACATGCTTGGACAAATTCTATTCTTATGTAAGATTTCTGAATAGGGACACCTGAGTGGCTCACCTGGTTAAGCCTCTTCCTTTGGATCAGGTCATGATCCAGGTCATGGTCCTGGGATGGAGTCCCATGTTGGGCTCCTTGCTTCCCCCTCTGCCTGCTGTTCCCCCTGTTTGTGCTATTTTAAAAAAAGATTTCTGAATAAATGTCAGTTATGTTTACTGAGGACTGGAGGTTTATTTTTTGTATTGTGTAAGACAGGGGGTGTCTCTGATCTGGGAAGAAAAAGAAAAAGCTGAGGGTATGAGTACTACCTCAAAAATTGGGGAATTCAGTAAATTTAGCCATCTTCCCCCACTCAGTTCCCCATTTGCTGGTAGCCAGGCCTTCACCATCCAGAGAAGAAATTAAAGGTCTTAAAAACAATATCAACTCAAAAGGAAGTTCTAAAGATGGTGACATCAGTAACTTGTCAAGTAAATAGCCCAATCTGATGATGCTACAATGAAATTCACAATCTATAAGACAAATTAATAAACTCGGTACTAGAAACTATGAAAAGACAATATATATCCTTGTGAGAAGATATTAATATATATGCATATATAATTATATCTACAGTCTTATAAAATATGAGAAGACAACAATAATAGAAGACAATCAGGAGTTATCAGACATTGGAAGCCAGCATATAATTTGAAAGATAGAAACCAAAACAAACAGATTTAAAGTAACTTGGAGATAACAGAGACTACAGGAAAAAGGAAACCTAAAAATAAAAACAAAACAGCAGTAATATCTACAGAAATGAGAGATCATGCAAGCAAAAGCAAGAACAGGTTGCTATAATAAAGATTCAATCCATTAACATTATAGTGGATAACCACATCTATTTATTTTAATGGAAGAAGAATTTCAATTTCTAGAAGTTATCTTAATTTCTAGAAGTAGAATTTCTGGAAAAGGGAGAATGTATATTTTTAAAAACTCTTGTTACTACCAGTTTCTCTCCAACTAACTCATTCATTAGCACCCCACATTCTATACTTTTGAATATGCTCAAAATTGATAAAACTTGATTTTTTGAAACACTTAAATTTCTTACTAGATATTCTACTTCTACTCTTAGATAACTCTGAGCTTGGAGATCACTTCCTAAAAATCCATCTTTTGTATTCCCCAAAACATCAAGTAAAAGTCAATTGGTATTAGTACCGGATAAATAAGGTCAGTGATCAAACTGGGTAATGCTGTTTGAGTCAAAATAATATGACTGTAAAGTAATAACACTTACTGTGCAGATTGCCAGTAGGCTTTGAAACACAGATACATCCTCACTCATAAGCATAGAGAACAACTATTATAGAAGGGAAATGGAAGATAACATGGGGCTTCCTCTGATGGTTTCTTCAAATTGGTGGTATTTTTTCATATTATTCAGAGGTGATACTCATTAAAAGAAATCCCAAAAGAAGAGAATGCTTAGATGATGACAGAAGTGCATGCTGGTTAGTGTTGTTCTACATAATGAGGCAAAATTGAAGTAAATATATAAAAACAGATGAATAAAGTAAACCTCAGTGAAAAGCCTCAGAGAAAAATAAGCATTGCTTTTTGTTGCTGTTTTTAATTGTCCTTTTACTGAAAAAGAGCCAAATTGGATTCTAAAAGTAGCTCTCAAGAAAAGCTTCCTTCAGCTGCTAAAAGAACGCTATTCAGAAATTGTTCTCAAATTTGTGATGGGAATTCATGGTATTTGCATCAAGGCAGGACAAACAGGAGCCTGACTTACACCTTTCCATGTCAAGAAAGAGGTGCTTGGAGGTCAGATGACCTATATCAGGTCCTTGTGAAAGTCCAGTTATCTCCATCAAAGAAACTGGAAATAGGACTGGACTCCCCATAAATCTCTTCAGCCTCAAAGAAGCCCTTGAGTTTCACCTTGCCTGGCTTCTCCAACTGAGGTCATCCTTTGTGATACACCTGGGTCTCCTCCCTCAGCACCAGGTCACACAGACTTTCTTCTGTCATTGGTAACTTCTTTCCATCATCCAACTTGACTGCCTTCTAGGTCAAGCCAGCCTAAAGGGCTATTGAAAGAAAATGAGCTTGCACCTTGGTGGGAAGGAGAGAGCAGCTGTTTTACTTGCTTTCTGCTGAGCAATGGCAAACTGCACACCCAGAACTCTGTCTCTAAGATCCAAACTTGTGAAGAGATGGGCTCAAAAGATGCCTCTGGTCCTGTACTTAAGACTCTGTGGATAGTATGGAGACCTCTGAGTTAGTAAAATTCGATCCTATAGTCAAAACTGGGAGATGACAAAGTTTGTCTTCAGTTTAAAAGAGCAAAATAGAGATCCTTCATCACCTGCTTTGGTTCTGGTGCTGTTCACATTTGTTAGCTCACTGAAATCTGACACATTCCAGGGAGGCGAGCTAACGACTTCCGCTTTAACACATAGAGGAACTGAGCAAAAAGAGAGGAAGCGATATATCTAAAGTTAGCCAGTTAGTAAATGGAAAAGCCAAAATGCAACCTTGGGTCTTATTAATTCTAAAACCCCTTTTAGCATATCCTGAGCCTGCAGAGAGCGCTGGTTAACCTTCTTAACAAGCAAAACACACATTCTTTGAACACCTAGTGTGATTAAAAACCTGAGCAAGACAGTGAGAAAATAGAGTAGGAGGTCTTAAAATCTATTCGGAAAGATAGACTATGTCTATACACCTACCTGCACATTAAAAGAGAACAAAATAAAGGGATGCCATTTTGCTGAATGTCTTTTGTAAATGACCTCACTTTATCTTGTACCTCCATGCTATTACATAATTATTCTTGCTTATGAGGAGTAATCTGTTGTATTCTTTCACCTTTTAACTTCATTTCCTAGCATAGAAAATAAAACCAGGGTTTTATCACAATGGTTAAAAAATCACTCACTTTTTCTTTAAAAAAAAATCTTTTTTATTTAAATGTGATTTTAGGCTTCTAGAAGAGTTGAAAAATATTGTACAGAGTTCACATGTACACTTCATTTAGCTTTCCTTAACGTTAATACCTTATATAACCTGAAGTAAGAGTGCTTATCTCTAAACCAAGAAATTACTACTGATACAATGCAGTTAACTACAGACTTTATTCAGATTACACCAGTTTTTCTACTAATGTCCTTTTTTTATGTTCCGGGATCTAACTCAGGATTCCATACTGCATTTTGTTTGTCACATCTTTGGTCTGTCCCAATCTTTAACATCTCCTCTGCCTTTTGTTGTATTTTATTACCTCGAGGTTTTGGAAGAATATTTTGTAGAATGTTCCTCAAGTTAGATTTATTTAATGTTTTCTTATGCTTAGAGTGAGATGATGCATTATTTGAAAGAATACCACAGAAGTGGCCTGCCTGTCATCACTGTGCCATACCACAATGCCATACCATTGCCATACCAATATATGATGTGGGTACATCATATATTGTTGATGTTAATCTTTTTTTTTAAGATTTTATTTATTTACTGAGATAGAGAGAGAGAGAGAGCAAGCACAAGCAGGAAACAGAGGAAGAGAGAGAAGCACGTCCCCCACTGAGCAGGAAGACCAATCCTGATATCATGACCTGAGCGGAAGATAGATGCTTAACAATGACTGAGCCACCCAGGCACCCCTATTGATGTTAATCTTGAGTAAGGCTGTGTCTGCCAAATTTCCCCATTCACACATCTACTATTTTTCCCCTTTGTAATTAAGCGTTTGTTTACTTATAGTAAGAGATACTTTGAAATTATTCACATATCCTATTTCTCTTTAAATTTCACTCAGTAAACAGCTCAATTTTGAAGAAAAGGTAAATGTAACCCACAGACAGAAGAACTCCACCCGTGACAACAAAAGCCATAAGTAACTGGTGGCCATTATGATAATCCTAAAGTAGGGAATCTTCAAACTGCTAAAGACATAGCATGGAAAACCAGAGCACCATGAAAAGGACATAAGGAGTGAAACATTTTGCCATTAGTACTAAACAAAATAAAACAAAACCTTCCCTTTTTTTTTTTTTTGATAATTCAAGGGCTAAAATAAAGAGATAAATTGTGAAAAGAAACAGAAGGAATTCCAGACAGATTTCATAGTTATCAGAGCTACACTATCATTTGTATTTCTTTCTTTCTTTTTTTTTATTTTTTTTAAGGGGGGAAGGGACTGAGGGAGAGTGAGGAGAGAATCCTAAGTAGGCTCCATGCCCAGCACAGAACTGATGAAGGCTTAATCTCATGACCCTGAGACCATGACCTGAGCTGAAATCAAGAGTTGAACACTTAAGTGACTGTGCAACCTAGGCACCTCTCGTTTGCATTTCTTAACTCATCTTTGCAAAAGTGATGTTTAAAAATCATATCTTTAGGGTTCCTCAGATCATGTATGTAAAGAACCATAGGCTTTAGGTTTTCTGAGTCATTAAACTTTGGTAGACTATTGAATGCCACTTGTATGATTGGTTTGTTAATTTTCTCCCCATGTTCTATTATAACATTGCAAGACCTGTATTTAAGTTACAATGGAAAATATTCCTTCAGAATTTTTTCTGTACCAACTACCATAGCCACAAGAGGCAAAAATTTCATGAACTCTATCTTTGCAGAATTGACTTGACCCTCTAAGAGTCCCAACTGAATTAACAATAGCATATATAAAAGAATATAAAAGAATGTTACTATTAGTTTATCACATAAAAAAGCAATTTGAAATTCATATAAAACATCAAAATACCTATTTTATCAATGAACCAGTTTTGTACTTTTTTTTTTTCTGAGTCAGTCATATCATCAATATCCAATATGTATTTAGTACTTTCTATGTGCCAGTGACCAAGTTTTCTATACATGTTGTCTCATTTGTCACACCTATATGAAGTATCAAGAATTATGAAGGATTTGAGATGTCACTCTACTTGAAACTAACAAGATGGCCTGCCACAGTTTTATGAATGCTGGCAGAAGACACGAGATTCTTGGGTCAGAGATGAAGGACTTCATTATCCATGGAAGTAGCAGAAACCAGAATATCAGCATTTTCTTGGGCCAATTCTCTAAGCCCCAGTTCCCAGAGGACAACAAAGAAGGTTAGGAGACACATGCACATACAATGGGTTGCATTCTAGGAGAGGAGCCCTGAATGTAGGGAAACTGAATTATTTATTTTATTTTATTTTTTATTTGTAGGGAAACTGAATTATTTATTTTACTTTATTTTTTATTTTTTTTAAAGATTTTATTTATTTATTTGACAGATAGAGATCACAAGTAGGTGGAGAGACAAGCAAAGAGGAGGAAGCAGGCTCCCTGCCGAACAGAGAGCCCGATGTGGGCCTCGATCCCAGGACCCTGGGATCATGACCTGAGCCGAAGGCAGAGGCTTTAACCCACTGAGCCACCCAGGTGCCCTGGGAAACTGAATATTTTGAAATAAACAGTAATCATGCCACTCTTTGCTTCAGAAGGACACACTTTCACTATCTTCTGAGGCTATTTATTATACAGACATCCCTGAGCAAACAGGCCAGAATAAAGGCAGTCATTGCCTCAGCTGGCAGGACACATGGAAATGCAAGACACTCATGGAGAATTACCTCCCAACATGATGTAGATACTATAATTATTCCTCTTACAAATGAGTAACTTTAAGCTTAGAGAGAACATAAGGAGCCATTCAGTGATGGCATAAGGTACATGCTTTTCCATGGGAGTGTGTTACTATTTACGTGTTCCCCACAGTGTCACAAATGGTATAGGAGTGAGGTTTGGCAAAAATACGCACCCAAGATAAACTTTCCATTAGGCATTTTTAAAAAATAAAGTGTGTTTTCCTCTTTGTGATATCATTTTTAAAATATAAGTATTGGGGCTCCTGGGTGGCTCAGTCAGTTAAGCATCTACCTTTGACTCAGGTCATGATCTCAAGGTCCTGGAATCTGAGCCCTGCATTGGGCTCCCCGCTCAGTGGGGAGCCTGCTTCTCTCTCACTCTCTGCCCTTGTGCAAGCACTTGTGCTTGCTCTCTGTCTCTCTTTCTCTCAAGTAAATAAATAAAATCTTCGAAAAAAGAAAATAAAATAAAATATAAGGATGAAGTTTCATACATAATTTCACATCTACTATGCTTGAGGAGGAAGTACACTGTTATAGATCAAAACACAAGCCCTGAAATCAGACAATGTCAAGTTGGAATTTCAGCTCTGTACTTACTAACCTCTCTAAGGCTGTTTCCTCCTTTATGAAATGAGAATCCCTTGCAGGTTCATCGTAGGAGTTAAATGAGATCACGGGTGTGGTGCTCTTGGCATAGTATGCTAGCACATAGTAAATGCTCAACAATAGGGAGTAGTAATGATGACATGTGGGAGGATTGCTAGCCAAGTCCCTTCAATTTCTGTTGACCTCAAAACTTGGAAAATTGAATAATAAAATCAGAAAGAGATTTTTTTAAGACCCGTTTTCCCATGTAAAAAGCTTTTTTTAGGCATTGGGGATGTGTCCTATTGAATTTAACCTTTTTTGTTCAAAGGTTAATTTTAAATGTAGGGTGGAAACTCTTCAAGCTGTCATTGGAATGGATGTTGTTCTTTTAAAAGGTCTCCTAATACTTTTTTAATGAGTGGAGCAGGAGAGCTTGTCATTTTCCCTAACATAAGGTGAATAAAATACAAATGTATGGTGGGAACCAGACACGGGAGGAGCCCAGTAATCTGCACTTGTCATGTGTGTCCTCGTGATCAACTCAAGGGGCCCTTTGACTTCACACAGGGAGGTGTGCTATGTTAGAGACAGCTCTGTTGATCTTTTATCCATTCATATGGGGGGGGTGTTGGAAGATGAAATTGCATTTTACTTTCACTTAAAAGTTACACCATAGCCATTAGATAAAAGCAAGAATAATTGCCTGCTCAGTGGGCAGGCTGCTACAGAGAAAGAAACGCGCTCATCAAACAGTTGTGTTTTTCAGCTTTGGCAGATGGAACATCACATTCTTTGGTGAGTTCCTCCACCCTGTAAAATTTAATGATCTGCCCTTCCCACAGTTTGTGGAACAAATTATTGTCCAAGATAGCTTGATGTCAGTTTGTTTTCGAAAGCCTCTCAACTTTAACTAATAGTTGCAATCCAAATTAACAATAACCAAGGAAGTATGGAAATTATGGGTGCATTCTGGTAATTCACTCCAAACTAAGCTTGTTATCTGCATGAAATACAACCATGGCTCCATGAATAATTCTCAAAAATGTTGAATTTAAAATGAGCACTGGGTAGGATAAACAGTAGTTGAATAATACTTAAACTCCACCATCTGGTATTCTAGTATTTTAATGTGAGCTAAATTTCTTTTATTAGGTGTTTATTTGAGATTCTTTATGGATTCTTTCCTTCTGCAGAGGGAGCTCCATAAATTGGGGAGGAGAAAGAGTTACGATCCAGGACAGTTTTCTTTTATCGTAGTTCTCCTAAAGAGAAGCACAAGTTTCAGAATCTTAGCCATTTTCCCAAATGGCAACTGAAGAAGTCCCGAAATAATCTCGTCTACATTCAAAACACTTATTTATAAGACACCGCAAGTTTGGTGGATGTGGCGGGAGGGAAAGAGTTACTCAGGTGGTAAGATAAAAAGAGTATATGGTACAGATTAATGACGGGAAAAAGACAAGATGATTAACAGTAGGAGACAGGGCAGGACCAAAACATAACAAATTTACAGCCTTTGAGAGAAAAATAAAAGAATAAAGAATTTTTGAAAAATGAAATGGATGTCATGAAAAGAAGATTCAGTGGGCCCATCATGCTGGGGTTGGGGGTGGGGGTGAGAGAATCAATGTTTTTCACCAAAACTTTTATAGGAAGCTCTCTCAGTGACTTCGTGTGCAATTTGCATGAGAACTATTTTTCTTCTTCCTGTTGCAAGAAAGGCAATATAAAATTACATGGAGGAAGCGGGAGACAGTAATAATGACATTTACATAGCTCCTTGCTGTTCACTGAAATACCTCCACACGCATTACCTGCTTCAGTAGACACAATGTTCTGTCTAAGCCATCATCGCCACTCTACCTATTGCAAACAAGTGAGACTTAAGAGTAATAGTACCTTGAGGCCAGTTTTATTTTTCAAAACTCTCAACTTTAGTTGTTATATTTCAAGTCAGCCCTAACAAAGGGGGCAAGAATATTCTGGGCACAGTCCAAGCAAAACTACGATCTGCTTGAAATGCAACTTCCTTCTCACTCCACATTTAGTTCTTACTTAATGACTCTGTACCACCTAAAGAAACCTGGCTCTGCCACCAACTGGCAGATATACCCTGGAGTAGTCCCTTAGCCTCTCGAAGCACTAGCTTCCTGCACTAACACCGATAGACGACTTCCAGTTTTTCAAAGCACTTGGCATAGGTCACCTCATCTCATGTTAACAGCAACATTTTGTGAAAAGTGAAATGTAAGGTAAACATTTCTATTTTTTTTAGTAGAGAGAATTGAATCAATGTTGGTAGATGCCTTGCCCAAGATCATGCTGATCTGTGAGATGCAGGTCTCCACTCGAGACCTCTAAACCGCCGCCTTACCAGGAAATCTGGGTTTGGGTTAGAGGAGGTCTAAGACCTCCTCCAGTTCTATCCTGCCTGACTTCAAAGACTAACTGGGAGAATCTACAGTTATTTGCCCATCAATAGTGTCTTACTGATAAATTGTATACTATTTGGAATAAAAAATAAAATAAAAACCTAGTTATTAAAGTACACCTCCTTTCTGCAAGGGAGGTGGAAGGAATAGAAGATAACCAAAGCCTCTGTCAACCCTCAAAGAGTGCATGCTGTGGTTTGGGCATAATTATAAACATCCACTGCCCAATGAGCAGCTCAGACAAAGTGCTTTGGGAGTTAGAGCAGGGAGGGGCCTTCGGTCTGAAACCACAGGATAGGTTTAAACACTTAGAGCCTGGAGCAAGGGAATAGAAGAATGATAACCCACAAAAGCTTTGTGTGCTGTCTACCTTATTAGCGTATCTGTTTTCTACCAAAAAGACATTAGGATGTCTTTTTTTTTAATAAATAATAACATTATTGTTGTCTTTATTGTTATTCACTATCAACGTAGCCCTCCTAGCAAAATAGTTAGGCAATATTTATTCAGTACCTGATACACGACTAATAAGTATACTCAAATCCAGAGAGTTACAAATCTAAGAAAGCATGAAAATTTCAGGCACCAGCTTCGTTTTTGTATTCAGTAATCTTTTCTTTTTTTTCTGGTTTTGTGTCTTTATCAAGAGCTGCCAAAAAGTCATTCAAGTGACCAGTTCAATTTTTCTTCCTCTGTGTCTAATTTCTCAAAATACTAAAGTAAAACATGAGAATGAATAAAAACAAAAGAACAGAATGGAAAAAGAACAGAAACAGAGCACTAAGACAATTATTCCCGAATGATCGAGGTCCGACAAACTTTGCCACTACCCATAATTGTTCAGTGTTATTAAGTTGTATCCTGTGACATATCCCAAAGTCAAAATAACTTGCCCACTTAACTTATAACAATGCACTGGGTACAGATTTTCTCCATGAAACAAGTAAGATGGATGTCAGAGCAGGCCTTGGAAGATACTGAAAACAGAGAACTCAACAGTGGATCACTCTGACAGCAGATTAAATAAGTAATACATGAGCATCAATTACAAACACTCTTTCCATTTAGATCTCAGCATTGCATCAAACATCAGGCAACTGTGAAAGATGAAGCAGGACCAAAGCAAAAAGGAAATTATAATAATGGAGCTTGCAATACAACTTCATTTCAAATAACATCTTTCATATAAACTGATATCCAAAGTACTTTCCTGAATAAAATAGTATAAGAAAGTGGACAGCATGTGGTATAAATTACAGAAAACAGTGGTGCAAAGATATTATATGTGGAGCAAATTAAAGCATTCTATCATAAAGCCCACAGCAGTGGGAAGGAGTGTGAAGAGGTACAGCATAGTATGTGATTTTAGATGAGGTGTAAGAAAATGGGACAATTTGATAAGAAAGCCGTTTTTCTCCCCTCTTATTCCCCCCCCCCCCCCAAATGAAGTACTTACCATTCTCTTTCAGTAGAGTGCTTTAACTGTGGATTTGATAAAGGTGAATTCTGGGATGTTTAGCTTGAATGTTGCCATCAGTCAGAACGAGGGGTTCTGTGTGAGGAATCAAACATCCTCAAAATCTGCTGCGTATCTAGAAACGGGACATGTACAGGTGGCCAAATCTTCCTCCAGACATTGACCGCATGGTGGTTGAGAGCAATGGGCAGGAACATCAGACTGGCCCATCCCATCCATACTTGATTCTGCCACTTAAAATCCATATGGCCCTGAACAATGTGTAACCTTTCTTGCCTCCACTTCCTCATGTCTAAAATGAGAAGTACCGTGCTGTGTAACAAGATTCTCATAAAGATTAATTACGAAATTCACGTGAAATGTTTAGCAGACGGTCGGTAGCACAGCCATTTAAAATGTTAACTACTCTACCTATTAGGTATGAAAAGAAGGTTCCCCATAGGAACTCCAGAACCACCAGTGAGAACCTCTAGTTGTGTTCAGAGAGAGTAGTCAGGATTCACTTCAGAGCACTCCCCACAAGGGTGAGCCCCTCATACACCTGCCTCCAGGGGTGCTGCTGCCAAGTGTAGGCATTCCAAGGTATGACTCTCTGGGGTCGCAGGACTTTTGGTTTGTAATCGAGGATCTGAAACAACAGAAAATGGACACTCCTTAAAATCTGGTAGAAGATCCAGAGTAGATCTTTGGTTAAGAGGTTCATAAGGGAAGTTGGGCCACATAAATTCATCCATTTAACAAGCCATCATTGAAGCTATAGAACCAGATTTTGTCAGCCCCACTGCTTCTTCCTGCTGCCACTGACTCTGTAATTATGCTCTGCTCTGTGGCCTTACCTGTTCCTTTCTGTCAGATGACTTCCACAAATGTCCTCCCTATAGGAGAATAGGAATAGGAATATGGTGTCCACCATTCCTCTGGTATTTGTTACGTATTGTTATGTAGCAAATTGGTCCCAAATTTAGCGCCTTAAGACAACCCACATTTATTAACCCATAATTTCTGAGGGCCAAGAATCCAGAAGTAGCTTAGATTTGTGGTTCTGGCCCAAGGTCTCTCAGGAGGTCTCCACAAATTGAGCCTGCTAACCAGGGGTGCAAAATCATTTCCAAGCTCACTCTTGCGGCTATAGGCACATTTCACTTCCTCAACATGTGGATCTTTTTGAAGGACTATTCACAATATGGGAGTAGGTTTTCCCCAAAACAGGTGGTCCAAGAAAGCTAGAGAGACCAAAGCAGAAGCTATATTGTCTTCTACAACCTAATCTCAGAGGAGACATACTGTTACTTCTGTGGTGTTTTATTGGTCACACAGACTATCCCTTGTACAATATATCAAGAGCGTATAGCAGGAGGCAGGGAACCTTGGGCACATCTTGGAGGCTGGATGCCACATCCCCTCGTGGCTAGTTATTCTTCAGCCCTGGCCACCCCTGGATGCACTTGGCCTGTTGATGCCAGTGATCCAGTTTGTCTCTACTTCTCCCTTCCACGCTGAACTATCGTGAACTACTGAACGATGCTGACGTTTTTCCTTTCTCAAAGCACTTGCCAAAAGATTGACCCTATTAAGGTAGTATGGGTACTTTAAGGCTTTTCTCTGTTCGTTCTTCCAAGTAAACCTGAATATGTTTATTGAAGAGCATTAGCTACTAGAATGGAAGGCTCAGATATCTGTAAGTGACAATACCGCATCTAACATCTAACATCCTCCTTTTATAAGTCGCCAGGTAATTATGACTATCATCAAGAGATGAAGCTTCAGAGAGACGCTTGCCTCGAACTGTCTTTTCTCCGAGTCTTTGCTCTCCATTTAGTCTTTCTTCATTCAGAATAGCTTTCTCTACCCCATTCCCCAGGTGTTCATATTCTCTCTCATGGCCCAACTTCAGTGACAACTCCTTCAAGGAGCCCCCTCTGACCCATCATCCCTCCCTTCTCTGGCTGCATTTACAGTTCGTCGTGTATTTCTTTTTCTGTTGTTTACCCATTGGAGAGTAAGAGGGCACACGCTACCATTGGTATGAAACTTTGTAAAGCGTTAGTCCGGGAAGCCAGTGTGTTAGATGTGAAGCGCCGGGAGGAACCCCACAGGTAAAGAGATTATCAGTCACTGATTTTAAAAACACTGCCAATTTCTCAACAATCATGGAAGGGTTCATCCCTAGGATCCTGGGATAACGTGTTTTTCTTCTTGGAACTTGGACATGTTTACCTTCCTGCAGGTCCCTGATTATCAGTGAGAAAGCGCAGACGTAAAGGCGTTTGCTCAGTGACCTTATGGACTTTCAATCCAAACTTGGTTTTGGCTGAGGACAGTTTAGCAGTTGCCCTGGGGGCAGTGGGGTGGAAATGACCCTGGTTTCCTCAGCTTTTACTAACAGTGCTTCTCTGGCGGCTGAAATCCTAAACCTTTCTGCCTCTGTGCATGGCCTATTCTCATCTCTCTTTTAATTATAAAAACAATGTAGCAGCTTTCAATAACTTTGGGGAAAAAATACTGGGAAAAACAAAATCCCAGTACCCAAATGCATAGAAAACACTCTGTGTTAACTGAACCTATGTATTCTACATGTTTAGTAAATGGGTTCAAGTTTCCTGACCCCTTTTCCTTGTCCCATTAAAAATTATGCCTACAGCCATACACACACACAGTCAATCCTTTGGTGAGTGTGTGTGTTTATGTGTATGTTTTGTGTTAAGGTGTGTTTCCTGATTGTCTTTAACTTCTTGGACACAAAGGCAAGCAATGCATGACATATGCCTTCTTCCAAGCCTTTGTCCATAGTTGTATAACGTTTCACATTGATCCATCATAATGTGTATATAACCTTATACTCTTTTGGCATTTAACATAAGGCCAAAAACAATATTTCAATGTTCCTGCATAGACTTCATAATTCAGTGTAGGCAGCTTGGTTGTCTAACAGACTTGAGGACAAGTGCTTCCTCTGTCATTCAGTAGTTGTATTACACTGGATAATTAATTAACCTCTCTGGGAATCACTTTGTCTTTAAAATAAGGTAAACAATATCTGCCTCATGCTGTCAGGATGAATAAATGACTTAGAGGATACAAAGTTTTAGTACTGGCCTATACTAAATGTCCAATAAATTTTAGCTAAAAATAACCCTCATAAAATATAAATGTTTATGTGGTATAGTATTCAAGCGGAAAATAAAAACTATTTATGACATATAACTACTCTAACATAAGATGACGTTATGTACTCACAATCTCTTTAAATTTCAATTTTAAGTATATATCAAATCATTATGTTGTACACCTTAAGCTTATGCAATATTTTATGCCAAATATACCTCAGTAAAGCTGGGGAAAAAATTCTAATTTCAAATAACTTGAATCTGATCCTCATCTATTGTTGAGTGCAGTGGTCTCTAACTAATTATAGCCCTTGTATGTGGGAATGTATTTGGCTGATTCCCCCTGTGTCCTTTTCTTCCTTCATCCTGGATACACATTGCTCCTAGTAAAAACACTCGCCTGCTGGTGTTTATGTTTACACGGAAGATTTCCGTGGGCTGATCCCTGGGTTTTTCATGTAATAGTCAACATTGCATGCAATATGAAGTAGAATTTTAGGGAAATAAGTGGTTAAGCACCCAGTAAGTGAATAGAGGTTTTGCAGAGATCGAACAGGTGTTAATGAGGAAGTTGTCAACTTCACAGTTTCTGTTTGAATCCTTGGAATCAGGGCAACCGGAAGAATGAATTCTGACCATTGCAGAGAGCCAGAAGAGACTTTGGCCAAAAAAAACTTTTGGGGTTTGTTTTGTTTTGCTTTTAGCTACTAAAGCTCTGTAAATAAATAATTAGTACTGATTTACATTTAAAATTTTCAAATGAATATCCACAAATCTGGTTATTAAAATATGAACAATTAAAATATGGTCATTAAAATATGGACAGCGAAATTTTACTAGGGTTAGGCCTTGTTTTGTTCTGTTTTGCTTTGAGGAGGGAGAGAGTATTATGATTGGGATGATATATTGAGCAAAATGCTTAATTGCAATCTACAGAATCCACCTCTGCAAATCTGAGCAGAAAAGGAATTGATGCAAGGATATTAGGCAGTTCACAGAACATCGGGGAGGGCCAGAGGATCCAGCAATAAATCTGAACATCAATGAGCAATGGTCAACCACTCCTTTTCTGGCAGAAACACCACTGGCAGTTGGCACAGGTGCTGCCCAGAACTGGATTCCAGAAACACTGCCATTTCCTACCCTCCATCACCTGAACTACCCCCAAACTGAGGTGCATCTGCTCCCTCACATGCTCTCTCCAGATCTGTCTCTAAAGGATAGTTCCTCCGGTTAGAGGAATCTAGGTCACATGCCTGCCCCCTACTTCAGGGAGTCTGAGATTGCAAGTTTTGGGCTTCCTCTTTGGGAAAGGGAGACATAGAATGTGGGAAGTGATCACAATGTACGGAGTGCTCAAAGCTATCAGGTAGCTCAAGTCATGAATGTATATCACAGGGTTAAACATTTTGAGTGTTCTGTCCGCACTGATTGTGGATTTCTGTCCCAGAGGAGAAATTTCTTGCTGCCAATTTCTCAGCTGTCTGGGAGATAGACTCCATATTCCTCAGATCCCAAGACTTTTCAAACCCTTCACTGCCCTAAAGAAAATTTGCCATTCTTCAAGTATGTAGCCCTGCTTTCTTCATTTCTCCCTTCACAAGCATACCCAGTGTTAACATGGGAATCTGAGATGATAAGAATAAAACTGATAAATGTGTGTTTGTGTGTGTGTGTGTGTATGTGTGTGTAAGAGACAGTGTAGATGTGTGTGTGTGTCTGTGTGTCTGTGTGTGTGTGTACTAGATACAGTGGAGGAACTCATGACCTCACTTCCCGTTTATGGTTAGGTGTAATTATAACAAAAGAGAAAGGAGTACTTTATTTCTTAGAAATTTCATAGCATAGGAGGAAAATAGGATGGATGGGTAAGATAATTAGAAAATACCTTATAATGAAAAGAAAATAAATAATTTCACCATTATTAGGCATGCAATCCTAAGCCAGAATGCTAATTACTCACTCTAATTGTAAATATAAAGATTAAAATGGTCCGTGTTTCCAAATAATAACTGTAGAGTACTTAGGTAGTAAGAAAATAACTTTTTCGGTTGTATATTTAGAAATCCTATCAATCTTTGACATACATAGCTTAAAAAAGATTCAGTTTGTTTTGTTAAATCTAATTGTAGGCCAAATAATTAGTGTATGAGGAGAATTAGTGAAGATATGGCAAGGTAATCATAAACAAGTCTTGAATAACTGATTTTTCTAATGATGAGTTTCTCTCTGAATAATTTGTATGCGTTGGAAATTTTCTCTAATACTATTTAATATATTTTATAATATCTTTTAAAATTACAAATATAGTATGCTCAGTGGAAAAAAACTTGGAAATACAGATAAGCTAGAAAAGAAAATCTTATCACCTCTTATGTATAGTTAGTCTGCTTGGGCTGACTATTACCAATTTGCCACAGACTGGGTGGTTTAAAAACAGAAATTTATTTTCTGTCAGTTCTGGAGACCAGAAATCCCTTTGTCAATGTACCGGCCAACTTGGTTCTTGGTCAGACCTCTCCTGGTTTAGATGGCTACTTTCATCTCACAATGTCCTCACATGATGCAGCAAGAACAGGGTTTCTGGTATCTCTTCTTACAGGGCACTAATCCCATCATGACCTGATCTAGCCTCAGTTAGTCAAAATGTCCCATCTCCAAATACCATCTCATTGGAGGTCAGGGTTTTAACATATACAACTTGGGGGGGGGGGGCACAAACATTCAGTCTATAACATCACAATTCAGAATATAAACCCTCTTGAATTTCCATTCTGTTTTTTGCATAAGAACAAAAACAAATATTGTAAAAAGTGAAAATATACTGATTTGCAATGACTCTTTGCTTTTCATTTACTATATTCTGAGAATAACTTTCCTCTTAATTGTGTAATTATATAATTAAATACATAAAATATTTTAAGTGTCTTTAAATATCATTCTGTAGCATTAGGTTTAATAATAGAATAGAATTCTACTGTAAGTATATGCTCTAATAATTAGTGTCCTAATTCTTTCTACAGATGGACATTTATATTTTTTGTAATTTTTAAATATTTTAAATAGTGCTATAAAGAATATTCTTGTAATCATTTCTTTGTTGCATGCCTATAATTATTCTGAATTTCTGGGACAAAGGGTATGCATATTTTAGGGCTTCTGATAGCTTTGCCAAATCTTCCTTGAGAAAGTTTATTCTGAGTATATTCTCAACTAGCAATGTAATAAAGCCTATTCTTGATGTCTTCACCCTCAACCTGTATTAACACAGGGCATTATCAATTTTAAATTTTTAGCAAAGATATGCCACTGTTATTTTCATTTAATTATTTTTTATTGGTCTGCAGAAGTTTTTAATTACCCTTTACTCTTAGAGGTTCCATCTATCATTAGAGAGATTTTCCCCACTTCAAAATTAAATAAGCTTTCATATTACACTTTTGAAACCTTGTTGTGGGGATACCTGGGTGGCTCAGTCAATGAAGCATCCAACTCTTGGTTTCAGCTCAGGTCACGATCTCAGGTTCATGGGGTATAGCCCCGTGTCGGGCTCCACGCTCAGCTGAGTCTACTTGAGATTCTTTCTTTCCCTTTCCCTCTGCCCCTCTGCCCACTCGTGTGCCTGTGCTCTCTCTAAATAAGTAAGTGAAATCTTAAAAAAAAAATTGTGTGTGTGTGCCTATAAATTTTAAATACATCTTGAGTTTATTTTAGAGTTAAATATGCTTTCTTCAAATGATTACCAATGTTGTCCCAATGCATAAAATTTTGTTTTTTCTTATACAAAGAAAACATTCTAATTAGCAAAATATAAAACTAATCCTAATTTTAAAGGGACCTTAATAAGTTAGTCCTCACTGCGTAGGGACTGTGAGGATCCTATTATTCTAAAGGTCATACGGATTGACTTTGGCCAGCTGTTGGTGTTATTTTTAAAGCATGATGTGAACATGACCTATGATAAAATTAAATCTGTGTATACGCAATTTGGCTCCAGCATGGGAGGTTGTACATAATATTCTCCATAACACATCCCATTCTAATCTTGAAATCAACAACACTTAAGACAACATGCATAATTAATTTTGATGTATCAAATTAATCCTTGCTGTTTCTTGACATTTCCAACAAGGATATTGATTATTATCATGATATTTTAAACACAAGTAGCTATCCAGTAAAACCTGGAAGTGCATTTGCCAATTCTCTTAGAACTTCAAGCTACCACTAGATGGAGTCATTAAGTCTTTACCAAGCTGGATCCATTAAAATGTAATGTTCTTAAAGCAACAGATCAGCAATATTTTAGTCAGCACCCCTAGACAGGTGTGGTGTTTTTTTTTTTTTTTCCTCCTATGCAGGTAATTATTAACTCATCTTTAACTTGTCTTTAGATAACCATGACTGTAGCTGAATTGGAATGAATGTCAAATTTATTTAATAAAAATTCTTGCTAGTAAATATTGCAACTTGGCCTTAAAATCTTTCATCTCAAGATGAGCATAAAAAACTCAAGTGCATTACTATAGATATATACATATATATGTATATATATATATATATATATATATATTCACAATAACTATGTGGAGAACATTATATATGAGATGATCCCATTCACTGTAAGTACAAAAGGTATGAAGTACTCAGGAATAAGTCTAACAAAAGATACGCAAGGCCTTTATATAGAAATTGTCAAAGATTATTAAACATCATTAAAAAGCCCTGAAATAAATGAAGAGATATACAATGTTCATGGATGAAAAGACTAAATAATATATACAAATGTTGGTTTCTCCAGATTAATCTATATATTAAATCAATTCCAAAAAACATACAATTCCAGTCAAAATACCAATACGATTGCTTGTGTAAATTAACAAAAGGATTCTAAACCCCCAAATTATAATTCATATGATTTATATATAATAACACATGATTTAAAATAGAATTTTAACAACAATATGGAAGTAGGGAATAACTGGTCTTATTTTACCAATAAAATGAATTAGAAATCCAAGGAAAAAAAAATCCATGGTGGCATCCCAAAAATCAAGGACAGAGTTGGTTATTCATGTGGAAAAAGACTACGTTTAAATAAAATTCAATCTTAATCTCACATGAGCCAAAATAAATTTCAGGACAACTAGGATCTAGGTATTTTCAACCATAGCTTTAAAACTGTAAGAAGAAAATAAAGTGATTTTGGGTTGGTTGGTTGGTTGGTTTGCTTGTTTTCATCTCAGGGTAGAAAAAATTTCTCATATAAGATACCAAATCACAAAACAAACACCGATAAATTTTCTCGTATTAATGTTTGTGTTTCAAAATGTCACAAGGAGGAAAGACAAGCCCTGGACCCAGATACATGCAATACAGAAAAAAATACATATGTACTTCTTACAGGTAAATATTTTTAATTAATTTATTTTTCTTTAATTTAATTTTATTTTTTCAGTGTTCTAAGATGCATTGTTTATGCACCACAATCAGTGCTCCATGCAATATGTGCCCTCCTTAATACCCAGCACCAGGATCACCCATTCACTCACCCCTCTCTCCTCCAAAACCCTCAGTTTGTTTCTCAGAGTCCCCAGTCTCTCCCCCTCTGTTTCATCTCCCCCTCTGATTTTCACCAATTCATTTTTCCTTACCTTTTCCTGATGTCCTCTGTGTTATTCCTTATGCTCCACAAGTAAGTGAAACCACATGATAAATGACTCTCTCTGCTTTACTTATTTCACTCAGCATAATTTCCTCTAGACCTGTCCATGTTGATACAAAAGTTGGAAGCATAATATTCCATTGTATATATGGACCATATTTTCTTTTTTAAAAATTGCTTTTATTAACATATAATTATTATTTGCCCCAGGGGTACAGGTCTGTGAATCATCAAGCTTACACATTTCACAGCACTCACCATAGAACATACCCTCCCCAATGTCCATAACCCTACCACCCTATCCCTACCCCCCTCCCGACCTCCCAGCAACCCTCAGTTTATTTTGTGAGATTAAGAGTCTGTTGTGGTTTATGGACCATATCTTCTTTATCCATTCACCTGTTGAAGGACATCTTGGCTCTTTCCACAGTTTGGCGATTGTGGGCACTGCTGCTATGAACAATGGGGTACAGATGGCCCTTATTTTCACTACATATGTATCTTTGTGGTAAATACTCAGTAGTGCAATTGCAGTGTCATAGGGTAGCTCTATTTTTAACTTCTTAAGAAATCTCCACACTGTTTTCCAAAGTGGCTGCACCAACTTGCATTCCCACCAACAGTGTAAGAGGGTTCCCCTTTCTCCACATCGTCTCCAACACTTGTTATTTCCTGTCTTGTTAATTTTAGCCATTCTAACTGGTGTAAGGTGGTATCTCTATGTGGTTTTGATTTGAATCTCCCTGATGGCTAATGATGATGAACACAAGTAAATTTTTAAAATGAATAATATAACAGAAAAATGGACAGTACAGGAAAGCTAACTGGCCAATAAACATAGGAAAAGATGGTTGAGTTCACTATTATTAAAAGAATGCAACTTAAAACTAGAAAGTCACCTGTCCTGCTGATGAAAATTTAAATATCTGTTAACTTCACGTTTTCAGAATAATGGGTAAAAACTGGAACTCATGTAAACTACCGGCAGAGTATAACTTGTCATCATTCTCTAAGGCAATTTGTCAATGTTAGTGAAGACTCAAAATGCTCATATTCTACAACCCAGCAATTCCACTTCTAGATATATAATAGAGACAACAGCTTTTGTAACAGCAAAGATTTGGAAACAAACTACAAGTTCTAAAATAATTGAATGGGTAAGCAAGTATGGTTTTTATAGTGTTACGTTATTTTACAATTTATGTAAAGTTTAAAAACATGGCAAAAAGTTGTTTATGGATATTTATTTATTTGTTTATTTATCAAATTATAAAGAAATTCTTGGAAATATGCATCAAGTTCACTATCGTGTTTTTCTGGAGAGGGTTGAAGGAAAGACAGAAAACTTCAAATGTTTCATTTCTTTTACAAAATAATAAATCCAAAACAAATAGGAAAAATGTTGAGATACAGAAAATTAAGTAGGAAATATACGGGTATCCATTATATCTTAAAATATGTCATAACTCTAAAAAAATTTTACTCCAACATCTTAGCTTAGTTCTCTTTTTTGTTTTTTTTTTTTCAAGTTTTGTTTTTAAAGAAGTAAGAGCATTCTGACATGTCAGTTCAGCTCTCTCTAATGGCCTCACAGTTTTATAGTCATTTTTGCAATGTTATCTTATTTTTGTTTTCATGGAGCAATATTAATAAAAAATAACAAAGTAGGTTCTGCTTTTTGTTTGTTTTTAAAATTTTTTTGAAGTAATCGCTATGTCCAATGTGGAACTCAAACTCATGACCCAAGTGCAAAAGTCACATGCTTTACTGCCTGAGCCAGCCAGGAACCCCTCTTTTGTTCTGTTCTGTTTTTTAAATAATTACTTCTAGCACTTTCTCCGTTTTCAGATGCAGTGGTATTTCTATTTCTAGAGTCATGTAGACTATTAAGATCGTGTTACCAGAACCCTATAGTATCATTGGAAGATTTTTTTAAAAGTATGTTTTCTGTCATCTGCTTGGCTACCAGAGCAACTCATCTTGCAGCTACCCTAGTCCAGCCAAGGAAAAGAAACTATATTCATATCCTTTACACAACAAAATACAGTTCAACTGACCAGATTCCTCCATCTCATGCTTCTTTCTTTTTCATATCCACTACACGCCATTTTGATGTAATAAGTTTCTGGCTTCAATTTACAAATAATCATATTAAATTATACACTGCGTAAGCAGGAGAAAAAGAATCTCCAGGATCCTGGATCAAATGGCAAGATCCACCACTCCTGTGCTGTTATTTATCAGTCTCCACCAAAGAGAATTAATTTGTAAGAGACTTCCACTTTCAGCATCCCGTAAATTATACCCAGTTACTGTGAAGTAATGGGAGGAAAATTTTAGTGATTCGTTCATATTTTATGAGAAACAAGACTGAATTTTATCCCTTCCTACATATCTTCACCCTAAATCAACTATTCACTGTGTCATTGTTCTTCAAAATCATGCAATTCACATGCTTTTTTACCGATCCAGGGAAAATTTCAAAATATAAATGCCAAATTTGTTTCCCATCTTGGAAGTGTGCAAGAAAAGGAGGAAATATGAAAATCAATAGGGGAGAAAGTGCTTGTGTGAAAGAGGTAACATTTTCCTTTCTTTGAAAAAAAAAAATTGGGGGAAATATCCACCTGCTGGAAAAATACATGAATGTTTAGCTATGGCTGAGGTTTAGAAGAGGAGGACATGAATGTCCCAGCTTCTGGTTTAAATGGTATGCTAAGTAAGGGTCAACTCTGGGTCAAATTTACCAGCTAGATATATTCTAAGAGTTGCCCATGGAATTACTTATAATATTTTTCTGATTATTGTAGAAAACTTGGAAAATACAGTTTAGTTACAATGTTTTCACTTAGCATTGTAAACACAGTATATTAAATAAAAAGAAGTGTTTAAGGGCACCTGGGTGGCCCAGTCAGTTAAGCATCTGGCTTCAGCTCAGGTCATGATCCAGGGTTCCAGGGTCCTAGGATTGAGTCCTGCATGTGGCTCCTTGCTCAGTGGGGAGCCTGATTCTTCCCCTCTCTCTCTGCCTGACCCCCCTACTTGTGCACTTTCTCTCAAATAAATAAATATTCAAAAATAAATAATAATAAAGTGTTTAAAAAGTTTAAGGTTTTAATATTTGAAAATGGACCCAAATGGAAATAAAATGAACGTGTGTGCTCCAGTCATGTTTTACTGGAATAATTGGGTGTAGGTTGATCAGTTTAAGAAGTTATCTACCCCACTCAAGCTTGAAAATACTGCTTAAAAATCTTTTGTATAGATAACATTCTATTGTATTTAAAAGTATTAAACTGGTCTCAGTGAAGTTCAATATTAATTGAGAATTCACTGAGAGCCAAATTGTTCTTGCTTTTCCTGTCCCCTCCAGTTCTTTTTGTCACAGGACAGAGGAAAATAATTAGCACCCTAAAGAGTCATAAATAGAGATCTGTCAGGTAGCAATATATTAAATCCCATTTAGTGCTCTTTCCTGAGTTCCATTGGAAACAATAACTTGTCTTGCACCCTGATCTAGGGTTTGTTTGCAGGTTACATTTCAGTGTTCACTCAAATGCTGGTTTGTTTCATTTCCACTTCCTGGAACAGTACAGGCAGTCCTTGTTTATGTCCACAATGCATTCCTGGAAACCATACCATATAGCGGTCTGTGGTAACACAGATCATTTCCCTCTTAAGACTAGTGTCAGAACAGAGGGTCATAGTCCTCAATAAGAGACACAAAAGCAAATAAACTGCAGCTGTTGCCAGCTCACTTACCATAAAAACAAAGGTCCAAAAATTAGATACATCCATAATAATTTAGAGTAAAATTCATACTTCTTATCTTATATAATGAGCATGATGCTTCCATCTACTTTGATTACACAGCGGGTAATGTACCTGTAGAGCGTTAACAAATGAAATTCAGCTATCATAATTGACCACAAATGAATTTAATATATTCAACCAGCATTAATCTTCTCTTCCTTTCTAGAATTCCAGAGGGGAGGAAAACGTGTTTCCAGGGGCCCAGATTCTTAAGACAAACAAACAAAAAAAACAAACTATCCAAAAATATGTTTCCACTGTTTTTTTCTTTTAAATACCCACATACAGTTTCTGGAGATCATTCCAGAGAATAGAAGGGAAAATGTAGTAAGCGATTTTAAAGCAGATTCTAAGAACACACGTGAAACCTCTCTTGAAAAGATCTTTTCCCTGTAACATTTCCCAGTGCCTCGACATGTTCAGAGCTGACTCCGAGGCTACCACATTGCTGCAAGGGTCTTCCATCATCTGCTTCCTGATCCATTGGCATGCCAGTGCACGTTTGTCTGCCTGCTCTGCACAAGCGGATTTAGGTGGATGAAAGCATGGGAAATGGATGTGAGAGATGCCTTGATGGTCAATTCAGCAGAACTTGGATAAATATAGAGGATGTGGTAGATTTAAAATGCCTTCAAACTCTTTGCTACTCTTTCCACAGACTCTGCTTGCCTTGAATCTCAGTCATCTTAGCGACTTACTTGATCAATATGGCAAAGATAGTAGCATAGGCTAGATCATAAGAAGTCTTACAGCTTCCTCCTGGGCCTCTTGGAGAGCTCTTTTTTTGTTAATCAGCTTCTGTGCGGTGAGGAAGCCCAAGAAGTTCTCTGGAGAGGTCCACATGGAGAGGAAGAAAGGCCCCCAAGAAGGCTACTTCCCTCTTGCAAGAAGGCGCTATCTTCGGAGATGCCCGCTAACACCAGGTGGAGCAGAGAAAAGCAGTCCCTGCTGGGTCCTCCCCAAATTGCACATTATGAGCAATTAACAGAATATTAGTAATGATTGTTGTGGGTTTAAGCTAACACATTTTAGGGTGGTTTGTTATGCAGCCATTGGTACCTGGAAGGGGAAAAAAGGCAGAGAAGAAAACATTAGTTTCAAGCCTGGGTAAACAAGGAGATACCTTTTCCAGGAGAGAAAGCAATGGAAAGCAGTGAAGGTAGAACATGATTAGAATAGCATGGGAAACTTGGGTGTTTGAAGGGTATAGCTGGGATCAGCAAGAATTATAGTGAGGACTTAGTATTTTTTACTTTATTATCCATGTTTCATAACTACCTCTCTAAAGTCTGATTAAATCTAGAGTGAACTGTAAGTTTAATTAAAATTATGCATGACAGAAAGAGGAAGCTTCTCAGAAAATAATAACATATCATTAACTCATTTCACTGGATAGCATATTATAATCACCTTTTATAACCTTTGAATTGTACAAATAATGACTCAGATCAGTATTGGTCTTGAATATTGTTTGTAAATAAGTAATATATCTAAAAAGTTTTGGCTGGAATGTCTATAGGTGTGTTGCATTTAAATGCTTTCTTGGTCATACACACTGTAACCATATGAAAATTCTAAGCCTCTTGGGAACCTGGGTGGTTCAGTCTGTTAAGCATCTGACTCTTGATTTCAGCTCAAGTGCTGGGTGAGGAACCTGCTTAAGATTCTCTCTTCTGGGCACCTGGGTGGCTCAGTGGGTTAAGCCTCTGCCTTCAGCTCCGGTCATGATCTCAGGGTCCTGGGATCAAGCCCTGCATCTGGCTCTCTGCTCAGCGGGAAGCCTGCTTCCCCTTCTCTCTCTGCCTGCTTCTCTGCCTACTTGTGATCTCTCTGTCAAATAAATAAATAAAATCTTAAAAAAGATTCTCTCTTTCTCTCAGTGCCCCCCCCACTCACATGTGTGCTTGCTCTCTCTCTGAAAAGAAAATTATAGATCTCTTTTTTCTCTAAAAGTAGGTAAACTTCTAAGTAATTTATCACCGTAATCAATAATATTAGAGATAAACCATTGCCAAAATAATATGAAACTAAATAGTTGGGTAGAACTGTAATTTTCACCCTTGCTTATAGCTTCTGTTGTCAAGTAATTTCCAAGAAATACCTTTCATTAACCCATGCAGTGTGGAAGATTTGTATTCTGCACTCCATCTATTTTGTTAAGGAAGATTATGGCAACTATTTTTTTTTTTTTTTAAGACTTCAGCAAATTGACTGTAAGGTTGAAATTGGAATTATTTCTATTTAATCTTTTCATGTGTCAGAAAGTTTTTTTAAGATTTTATTTATTTATTTGACAGAGATCACAAGTAGGCAGAGAGGCAGGCAGAGAGAGAGAGAGAGGGAAGCAGGCTCCCTGCTGAGCAGAGAGCCCGATGCGGGACTCGATCCCAGGACCCTGAGATCATGACCTGAGCCGAAGGCAGCGGCTTAACCCACTGAGCCACCCAGGCGCCCCTCATGTGTCAGAAAGTTTTAAGGACATAAATCACAGCCTGAATCTAGTGAACTGAGAGTCAATGTGTTTTTACAGCACTTAACTTTATGTGGAATGGCTTTCACCTTTTCCAGAATAGGTCAAAATAAAAAAACATATTGGAATCCCTTTCATCTCCTATCTCATCCACTGTAAATATTTTTTATATGCACAGTGCCTGGCACAGGTTCAGAAAGAAAGGAGAAATAAAGGGAGGGAGGCAGAGAGGGCTCCCTTAGAAACCTGCTTTTGCATCACATTAAGAATTAACCTGAGGGACGCCTGGGTGGCTCAGTTGGTTAAGCAGCTGCCTTCAGTTCAGGTCATGATCCCAACGTCCTGGGATCGAGTCCCACGTCGGGCTCCTTGCTCAGCGGGGAGCCTGCTTCTCCCTCTGCCTCTGCCTGCCATTCTGTCTGCCTGTGCTCGCTCACTCTCCCTCTCTCTCTGATAAATAAATAAAATCTTAAAAAAAAAAGAAGAAGAATTAACCTGAGACATTTGTGCTAAGTCTCTGCGATTTACAAAATGCAAATATACACTTGAGTCTGTAGAATAATATATCATAGATTGGGAAGGTATAATTTCAACAGGGGAAACCTGGTTTGAAATACTAAATGTGTCTCATACCTCATTACCATTAAAGCTATGTGTGTCTGTCTTACAGGCCTCACGGCATGACTTTTATTAGAGCTGTTTCCTCATAGCCATGGCAAAAATTGAGATGCTGAATGTATGATAGAAAAGGAGCACAATTTACTACTCTGCTAGGTGACTAACATAGCATTGGGTAGAGTTTGGCTTTACTTACAAAGCTTTAAAGGGTTTCAGTTATACGTAACTAAGTCTGTTCTCTGTACTATATAATATCAGAACAGTTTTAACAAGGATCATAGTCACTATCACTTAGTGTAGGACCTCAAGGAACAAACACTTTGCTAAGCTTTTTTTTTTTTTTAATTGTCATACTCAATGTGTTACAATAGGCTTCCATGGTAGTATTGTTATATCTGTTTTGAAGACAAGGAAATCAAGGTTAAATAACTGTGTAAGGAGTGGATCTAAGATTTCAACTCAAAGTTAGCCTCCAAGTTCCTTCTCTTTCCACTACCCTTACATTTATATTAAAAACCATTATCTTCACTGAAGTTAGTAAGTGGCCAATACCATAAATAGTATTAGGTATAGAGTACATGTGAGTTCCCACATTTATTTAGAGAGAACTACCACTGAAGTTCTCCTATGAAAGTCCAATCCTGAGAACTCATTTCTTCTTTCTTTATCAAAGTCAATTTGATATTTTTATAACTTATGTAAGACTATCTAAGATGCCCAAATTTGAGGACTCTAAGAGCAAATGTTGGATCTCATAATTTCAGGACAGGATTGGTTCATTTATTCCACACTTAGTATATGGATTGACAGAGATGGATCTGTCACATATAATATGACCTACGGATAGCCTTGACCTTTATGAGCCCACAGTGATGCCTCTCCTTTAAAATCCAATGAAACGAAATGCAATAATGTTACTGGGGTGGGGAGAATGAAGGGAAGAAATTACACTAATAATTGGGAGGTCCTGAATTGCTAGGTCTTTTTTTTTTTTTTTTTTTTTTTTTTTTAGGGACTAACACACCCTTTTAATATGTTTTTAAATATTTTTTAAGGTTTAAAAAGTGTTTAAAGTTTGTAGTTCCTAGTAGGAAAACATTATCTGAATGAATACCCTAATGGCAAACCATTGTAGAATGTTTCAGTTGCATGGGGAGCAGAGGGGTAGGGATTCTCTTCACAGCACCCCAGCTTTCTTCATGAGAAGGTCGGAGTACACTGGTTTGTATTATTGCGACATCCATTAGGTGATCGAAGTTGCTTTTCCTTCAGCAAGGGCTTTATTTGTCAGAAGGGCATTATGCTTGACCTCCAAATTTGGCTGACAATTTACTGATGAGATTCATAACCTTTGGGTTGCTCTGATATTTTGACATATTCGCTGGGTTCTGGGCCACATCCTGGAAGGCCACCATAACTTCTGGATCCTGCATGGCTGCAAGAACTTCCGGATCACTAAGAATTTCATTGAGCCCAGGCATTCCTGCCATTCCAGGCATCCCCCCTGCCATTCCAGGCATTCCTCCAGGAAAATTACCCGGCATTCCCCCAGGAAAGCCACCTGGGAAAGAGCCATACTGAGCTCCTGATTGTCGTCTGGCTTCTTCCTCCCTCTGGGCTCTCTCGTGTTCTTCCCGAGCCTTCTTAACCCTTTCTATTCTTTCTTTGATCTCTCGCTCTTCACGTTTTCGCTCGTATTTTCTCCTATGTTCAGCAATTTTCTGGGCCCTCGGTTGAACTTCTTTCAGCATCGCACTAGCATCTTCATCATAATCCAGTTTGCAAGCAAGGGCAAGATCATGTGCTGCTTCTTCCCAATGGCCCAGAAGTCTATGTGCTTTCCCGCGCCACTTATAAGGCTGAGCTGAATCAGGATTTATTTCAATAGCTCTGTCACAGTCTCGAATGGCAGCATTTGGCTTCTGTAATTTGATGAAGACACTGGCTCTCTTGGCATACAGAATGGCCAAGCGAGGATTTAGTTTGATGGCATCTGTGAACAAGTCAATGGCTTTCTGTAGTTCACCATCATTTAGGGCATCAATGGCAGCCACTTTTTTATCATTTGCCTGATCCATCATTTCCTCGGTTATCTCTGCATTTTCATCTCCCATTTCTTGAGGGGCATCGGTATCTGGTTCAATCACACCTTCATTGTCAATTTCTAGATCACTCTCCTCACTTGATGGTTCATCTGTCTTTATGTTTTCCTCCGCCTTCTTACTATCTGGTTTTTCTTCCTTGATACTGTCTTCTGATTTAGTTTTATGAGTGGCAGGTGGTATTTTACCCCCCATGCTCTCCACCCACTCCCGCAGGAAACGCATTTCCTCGGTGTGCAGAACGCTCGGATCCTGCTTACACATTTTCACGAAAGCCCGAAGCTCACTCACTTTGCGGGGGTCCATGGTCCAGAGGCAGTGGCAGGAGGCAGGCGCGGCTGGGGTTGCGACCCGATTCCAGGCGCGGGTACTAGCTCAGCGTGATCGTGTAGAAGGGGGCGGCTGCCGCGAGGCAGAACAGACTCGAATTGCTAGGTCTTAAAATTGTTGAACTACTAAATTCAGTACCAGATTATCTTAGGGCAGGTAAAAATATTGATCTCTCCTACGACCGATACTTAGGCCACCTCTTTCAAAGTAAATGCCAAAATATCATTCTGTTATGAATTTCTAGACAGAAAGTGAAGCTCGCTGATGCACTTTAAATTCCATCAAAGGATTAAAAAAGAGAAGAGATATAAAAGAAGCTTCGGATGTGGTTGGGTTAATGCATCTAAATTCTGTTTGCAAACACTCTTGATATTGAATAACAAAGAGAAATGAAGATGTGGTATTTTGAAGCCTGCTTTTCCTCTGGAAGAAGCAGTTGAATCTGTGACTTATGATATTGGCTTTCTCATCTAATACTTTTTTGGGGGAACTTTCTCTGCTGTATTTCCACATAACTGTAAAGACATCATCCTCTTTATTCCTCCTGCTCTGTGCTTCTTATTCACGTGTCTCCTTCAAGTTAGGGAAATTGGCTACCCCTAGAGTAAAAATATTACTGACAACTCCAAAGTGAAGACAGTTCTAATCGAAAATACCTTGGCACTCTCGCAAATGCTGCCAGCGCGGCTGTTTCTGGCTATCAGTTAGGAGCTGGCAGATGTTAAATTGACATATGTTAGGAAATAGCTTTCGGAGGCTCATGTTTCAAAACGTATAAAAGAAAAACAGATGATGCCACTTTTGTGTGTGTGTGTGTGTGTGTGTGTGGCTTAAACTGGGTAACTAGAAAATCACACCAGATGTGTTAATATGTTTCTCTTTAAAAACATTTTCTTTCCTAGGAAAGAATGAGCTAACGCAGAAACGTATACTCCTCAGAGTATACATTAGTCTTCTTTCATAGATTTTGAGTTTCTATGGTGTTTAAAATATTTGGCCAAAATCGATGGAGAAAAAAAAAAACACACCCAAAAAACAAAAACAAACCAAAGAATGAGTTCAATATTTCTACCATTGTTATAGATTTTCTAAACTGATGAATTAATCAGTGTCCTGTAAGAATTGGTTTGTGGGAGATGGAAATAGAATCCTGAGGGAAAACAAATCATGGAGAGGCCCAAAATAGGTAAAACCATTGAATAAGTTAGCTTACTCAGTAAGAATTGACATGTTAATCTGACTTGCCTCACGTTTTTACCTCAAGTGATTCATTGTCACATTGGTAAGGTAGTCACACACGAAAACATACTAAGTCATTCACATTTTCACTGTACAGATTACAATTTGACAAGGACACTTGGTGTTTTTATCTACTTTGTCATTCCCCTCTTTCAGGTGACAGCACTTTCAATATTCATTTGAGGGACGGTCCCTTTTCTATACTCCATGTAGCTGTTCTCCACAAGTTGGCTGGCCAGTCTCCAGGAGTGAATATGTGATGTGAGACTGGCCAATGAGTGAATTCTAACCTCATGACTACAGTGATTGATTCGGTGCTGAATCCATAAGCTAAGTTAGGCCATGGGACAGATTCTTGGAACTTTTAGTAGGGTCAAATCGTTGAGCTTCCAGAAGACATTTTGCCACCATGAAAGAAGTGTATATTCAAAAATTAAGCCAACATAGAGAAAAGCAAGGGAATGGGGGACAAGGAGAAAGAGAGAAAGCGAAAGACTGAACTCTGATGGTGGATTTAGTTTGTGGATCCAAACCATTCTTGAACTTTTAATTATTTGAGCTAATCCTCCTCTTTGCTTGTGCCCAGTCTGAACCAAGTTCAGACATCAAGAGAGCATAGCAACTACATGAGAAATCACTTTACGCTGAGGAAAAGAGGGATGGTTCCATGGAGAAAATAGCACCGGACAGGATCTTGAAGGAAACTAGAACAGAGTAAGCAGGGATGGAGAGAAGGGCATTGCTGATGGTGCAGTTGTGTAATCCAAGGCATTGGGGTCCAAGGTGCCACAGGGTCACTGAAGCTCGGGACCCACAAAGGACCACAGGTTGGTCCATGGTCCCATCACCCCAGCTAGACTCCAAACAGCCCTGTTGACTATTGGGGTGGAATGCACTCTTCTAAAAAGAATGAATGTGCTTTCATGTGAGGAGACACACAGCCTAGACACTCTGTGCAGTTATAACAGAGACATAAGCAAGAGGACCAGGCTGCAAAGGTGGGAACCCCACATCCATGGTCTGAAATTCTGGCCCCACCATGATGGGAACTTCCCTATTACACACTGGTTGCTCAAGAGGAACTATAGAAGTCTAGATAGGCTGAGAAAGGTTACACTGTGGATGGCAGCTTTCTAACATTTGTGAGCACAGTAAGAGAGATAGGTTATGTCAGAACACATATGTATATAAAAAAAAAATCAAACAAAAAGTTCACACAACAGGACTTACCTTTACTACTGGTTATGTAATCTGAAATTTTCTGTTCTATGTGATTTTCTCTTTCTTTTGAATGCTAGTTGGACTCACTAACTTGATTGCATGGCCCACTTTCAAAATAGCAGTTTGAAAATCACAGACCTAAAATAGCTGTCGGGAAGCACCAGCAGATGTCACTGTAGGTGACCACACCAGTGTGACAGCTGCAGCAGGTGACTATGGCAACAGCTGCTCCCTGCCGGGAACTACCACATCTGCTGTCGTGTGTTTATTTTTATTTAATTTTATAGGCCATATAGTCATAACGTTTTACATTTCAAACATAGAAAGGGCACACGGTGAAAACTCTGCTTCCCATTCCTGCCTCTCAGCTACCCAGTTCCCCTCCTCAAGGGCAAATCAATGTTACTAGTTTCTGCTGTTGTCTTCCAGAGATACGTATCTAGTAGACACACACACACATCTTTTTTCCCTCCTTTTACACAAAGAATAGCATCATTATAACAAAGTATTCTTTACTTTTCCTGTCTTTTCTTAGGATATCATAGTGATTCTTCTTCCACCAATACAAAAAAGAAAACTTCATTCTGTTTATGACTGCACAGTATTCCACTGTAGCAAGCACCATTCTTGAACCAGACACCTACTAACTACACATTTAGGTTGTTTGATATTTTTCTCTCACAAACAATGCTGCACTGAATAATTTTGCCAACTCACCCTTTCCCACATATGAGAATATTGATCCTAATATCCTTAGAAATGGAATTCCTGAGTCAGAAAGTAGATACATCTGTCACTTTGATACACACTGTCAGATTGTTTTCCAGAAACTACTATTCTAGTTGGCGCAAATTTTTCACGTGAATGTTCTTTTTTTTTTTTTTTTAAGATTTTATTTATTTATTTGACAGACAGAGATCACGAGTAGGCAGAGAGGCAGGCAGAGAGAGAGGAGGAAGCAGGCTCCCCGCTGAGCAGAGAGCCCGATGCGGGACTCGATCCCAGGACTCTGGGATCATGACCTGAACCGAAGGCAGCGGCTTAACCCACTGAGCCACCCAGGCGCCCCATGTGAATGTTCTTAAAAATACTATTATGTTTCCTGATCTTTGCCAATAGATAGGTGAATGGTATCTCAGTGTGGTTTTAATTTGCACTTCTTTGATGGTGAAAGAGATTGAGAATTTTTCTAAGAGCCAACACGGTATTTCCTGTTACTCTTTTCTCCCCCCACATTCTTTACATCTGCTTTAAAGAGCAACTATGAGCCGTCAAGTCAAGCAAGCGCTAGCACTTGGCTTAGCTTGTTTAAATGGCAAGTAATTGTGTATTTGTTGAGCAAAAACTATTATCTTTGCAGAGCACTGAGCAAAGTACTATGAACTAGATGAAAAATGTACCCTAGTAACGATTCATCTATGCGGCACTAACGTAATTATTTGAGTGGCTTTCATAATCAACGCCCTCTCCAAGTGCAGATAACCACTAGTCCAATATCAACCACTGTGGCAGATAAAAATTTCTATCATCTAAATCCCTATTAGGAACAGATATTACACTGGGGGTTAGTCATACAAAAATGAACAAGACAGAATTTTAAGGGGGGAAAAATTAACAATATTAAGCAATAAAATTTAAGGTAATTGTACTGAAAGCTGTTCCTGGTACAGCTGGGGTGGGGGGGGGGGGAGTCAGGTGTGGTCAGTTCTGCCAGGCTGGAAAAGTTCGGTAGTCGTGGTAGGTAAGCAAAGCTCTTTCTTGAGAGGGCTCTTGGATTTCCAAGTTTTTCCCACCTCTCCATCCTTGCTTGAATCCTCAAAACACACATAATTTTTTCCAAAACTGAATCTTAACTTCGCTCATTCCTTCAAATTAATTGCACATTTGCCTTACATTGATCATTTATCTTCCTTCTAAGTTATCACCATCTGAAAGACAAAGGTGTCAGTCTTACTCATGCAAATGACTGCACAATGTAGGCGATTAGTAGATATTCTTTTTTTTTTTTTTAAGATTTATTTATTTATTTGACAGAGAGAGATCACAAGTAGGCAGAGAGGCAGGCAGAGAGAGAGAGGAGGAAGCAAGCTCCCTGCTGAGCAGAGAGCCCGATGCGGGACTTGATCCCAGGACCCTGAGATCATGACCTGAGCCGAAGGCAGCGGCTTAACCCACTGAGCCACCCAGGCGCCCCAATTAGTAGATATTCTTGAATGTGATGGGGTTAGATGGGCGAATACATTCCTTCCTAAAGGCCTCCTCTAGTGATGGTTACCTACTTATCATGTTACTACTCATCAGTTAAGCCATTTTTTGCAGGTGCAACACACGCGGATGTCAAAACCAGGCCCAACCTCTACTCAGAAGACACTGAGGAACCTATCTCTTTACACGTGTCAATTATGGAATAATCACGGACTATGGACTATTATGAAGACACTAGATTATCAAATAGCTACATCTGTGTCAGGTAGGTATTATAGTTTTTATAATACCTCAAAGGTTTTCTAATTCCTATTTTGGAAAACAGACAGGAAAATAGTAAAATGTACACTGAACCACCAATTTAGGTATGGGCTATATATATAAACTATATAGGATGGTCTATGAAAATAACTAATATGTCTATTGCAGATACAGTTTTATTAACTATTAACCTCAATTTACCTGGAAGTTATATAACTGTAATATACATGCACATATATACATTTTTTTAAACAATCAATGACTGGTGTGTCTTCTACTGATCTTTAAAGGGGTTACAACCTTGGACAACCAGCTAGAAGATCCATGACTTTGTTCTTTAAGCCTTACATTTAAAGACACTTCCAGACTTCTCCCAATCTCTCTTATCCCTCTCATGTCTCTTACCATCTTCTTTTATCCTATCTTGACCAATGGCTATGTTCACCACTGGAAGATTTAAACCAATTTGGTCACATGGCTGGCTCTCTCTAGGCTCCCCTGATCATTGGGTTTAATGATTCCTGTGGCTTATATTTGAGAACATTGCAGATAGGTGTTTTCTGTTCCTTGTTTTGAGGCTAGGAAGAATAGCTTACAAAAGAGAGCTACTTTTTCTGAGTTCTTTTCCTCTTTCATGCAACAAGTTCCCTAGGACCCTTGCCCACAGTTATGACTTTACAACTAAAGGCTGCAGGAATTAAACAAAAATCTTTATCCTTTTGTCTCCCTGTTTCTCAGTCAATAGGAGCTAAGAGCTCAAAATGTGCTTTTTCCCATGTTTCTCCTTTCTTAGTTAGCTTTTGTCATCAATGTTTTTAATAGTAATGTGAGATAAGAAATCTCTTTTGTGGAATTTTTTAAAAGGTTTATTTTCTTGCTTCGTTCTCTGTGTATTTATTTATTATTTTGACTAAAGTAAAACTTTGCATTACTTCCAACAATAAAGTTACTTTTTGGGATTTCACCAGTTACTTATTTGAGACTATAAAGAGTCTAGGAGCAAAGCTGGAACTCATAAATATTATACCAATGCTCAGACCTGCCAGGCCAGCTACCATATATAACCCTTATGTGGTACCCAGTAGGTCAACCCACAGACCTCAAATGACAGCTATATGGTCTGTTCCAAGTACCCTGTGTGCCAAGGAAAAGTCTAGGTAGGTTAGATATATAGCCTTTGATTCTCTTTTGTGCCCAGGATGTCTTCGCATTAATACAGCAAACCAACATCAAATATTTCAACCTTCTCAGACTACACTTTAAAGTTTGGAAAGTAAATTTTTGTTTAAAAAAAAAAATCTTTCTGGTAGAGTTCAAAGTAGCTAGAAACTATAAAATTCGGGGACAATTTTGGTTCTTATTTTATATTTAAAATGCTCCCAGAAGAGAGAGAATTTTAAGTTATGAAAATACCTCATTTATCTCTGTGACATTTATAGAGTATTTTTATTAGATATAATTTCATTTTTGTTAATGTAGGCTCTCAACTCCATCAAATGCTTAATGCAATAAAACTTTTAAGACCATATTTATTATCAGAGGCATGCATCAGTTTTGATGATAATATTTTCAAAAGGGAAACTAAAGTCATGAAGAGAGACTCTCTCTGCTTGGCAATACTATGAACTGCTACATTCTTACATCTCTGTTCCCTCCTTATTTGCAATATCCAATCAAAATAAAACAAGGTTGACATTAAATCTTTGAAGGCGGTTATAAGCCAGGGATGTTCACAAATCCCATGATTGGATGGCCAACTGTATGTAAATACATGGTCACTGTAACATTTTCCATCATGAAGAGAAGGAATCAGAGATGAGTAACAGCTGTAATTTGGTTTCAGTCTTGGAGGTTGTTCTTTTCCAAGGATATCTGGCACTAGAATAAAGTACTCTCAAAGGATTTACACTTAAAACTGCAGCAAAGGCTATCTTTGTGTTCATTTTCTCTTCCTGATCCTCAGAAAAATAACATTTTATAACTTTCCTTATAGTTAGATTGTGGGTATGGAACTGATTCTGGTTAATGATCTGTAAGTGGAGTTCAAGGTGCCTCTGACACAGCAATCCAGGCCACATGTTGAGATGGTGAAACCACAGGATGGAAGCTGCCTGGACTACAATTTTTATAAACAGGAAATAAACCTTTATTGTGTTATGTTACAGAGAGTCCAGGATTAGTTTGTTATTGTGGGATACCACAGCCTGTCCTAACTCAACTGGGGAAACAGATTTTCAGGATAAATAGTATAAAAAATATTTGACTGGGACTTTATCTTAAAAAGAAAAGCAAAATCTGAAAATCAGTTTATTTTCTCTTATGGTTAATAAAATGTAGATTATGCTGTTATTATAATTTTCTTTGAAATAGTGAATGACTCAAATCTTGAGTTTTTGACATGTTTCTTCTTAAGGACTCATATATGCCCACTAGGCTTTACAAAACTATTTGAAGATGGATTATCACCATTTGGAATTACTAAATTGAAATCTAATACACATCCATTTATACACCTGAAGGATTTCTCTTAGGTCAAAGTATGAAATTTAACCATCTGATGAAACTCTTACTTTTAAAAAGTTAACTATTAGGTTCTTAGAAAATCCTTTAGGAAGGCTTAGAAAAGTCAGTATAAAAAAGAATATTTTATATACTTCTTAAAAAGAAGAGGTACTAGATTTTTACTGAACTTCAGGGACCTTTCCAAATTTTGGATTTTTATAAAAAAAATTTTAAATTAGAATTTATTTCAGTCTCCTCAACTAAAATCAGTGAAAAACAATCTTCTGTTTTGATATAGATAAGCCCCAAAAGGAGGATTTGATGGGTTGGGTGTCATCCTATGACCCCACAAGGGGGTCTCGATACAGAAAGCAAAATCAACCACAACAAATTGAATAAAAACATGGTGAAAGCTTTAATACACAGAAATTACCACATGTACCCAGCACATTGAAAGAAGGCAGTACTAAGAATCCATAATCATAGAATACACCACATATAAACAAGAAAAAATCCTTAGCTTATCTGATTCGGGATCTTTTGAATACAAACATTTTGACAAATACATCTTGGAAAGCAAAAATTTATGTATTTTCATGGCTTCCCTGTCCCTGAACAGAAAGCTGTCTTTTTAAAACATCTTAATTTTTAGACAAACTCCATGAAGAACATAAAGCTTTGATCACTCATCAGATATACATAAATCTGGTATTGCTGGTACACTTCACCAATTTTTACAAATGAGTCATTGCACAAATTTCATGTAAGTGTTGCTTAGATCATTTGACCCATTAAACTCAATTTTAATTTCTTATGAAAATTTTGGAAGTTTGTATATTTTGCTAATTTGCTATGAACATTAATAAGAGAGTTATAGTTAGTCTAATCAATGTTAATTTAATTTACTGAATATGTATTACATTCACATAATTCAAAACTCAAAAACTTTAGAAGGTATGCAAAATATAAAAGTCAGTCTTCTGGGGCGCCTGAGTAGCTCAGTCAGTTAAGTGTCTGACTCGTGGTTTTGGCCCAAGTGGTGATCTCAAGGTCATGAGATCAAACCTCACATTGGGCTCCATGCTCAGCAGAGAATCTGCTTATGATTCTCTCTCCCTCTTACTCTGCCTCTTCCTCTGTCTGTGCTCTCTCTCTCTCTCTCTCTCTCTCTCTAAAATAAATAGATAAATCTTTAAAAAAAAAAAAAAAGACAGTCTTCCACCCATATCCCTCATTGGCCCAGGGTCTACTCTCCCCTGTGGATAACCGTGTTCTTAGATTTTTATGAATCATTCCAATATTACTCTATGTGCTTACAAGCAGATACAGACCAATGATGGTTTTCACTTCTTAACTTAGTTGTCTTCTCCGAAGCAGTGAACAGGGCTGACCAAGCTCTGCACCTGGAAACAGTCCTTCCTTGGCTTTTTTCCTGGCTTCTTTCCTACATTGCTAGCCCCCTCTACTCCGTCTCCCTGGCAGGCATTCCTTCTTTCATGCATCCCTTACAAACCAATTCTTCTGTTTTCACAAGATATGTTCTTCCCAAGATCTCACCTAGTCCCATTGGGGAGTAAATAAAATTATTGGCAGCAAAGTACTTCTGTATGCTAAGAAACTCTTTTCAGAGAAGAGTATACAGGCTAAGGAGAAGTTAGGAAAGAAAGAGGGTGGGGAGACATCTAGAAGGAGGGAAGTGTACATAGAAAGACACAAACTAAAGAAGAGAGTCAAGATTTCCTTTTTTTTTTTTTTATTTTTTAAAAGATTATTTATTTATTTATTTGACAGAGATCACAAGTAGGCAGAGAGGCAGGCAGAGAGAGAGAAAGGAGGAAGCAGGCTCCCAGCTGAGCAGAGAGCTTGATGTTGGGCTCCATCCCAGGACCCTGGGATCACAACCTGAGCCGAAGGCAGGGCTTTAACCCATTGAGCCACCCCAGCACCCCATAAGATGGCCAAGATTTCTAAACAGTGATCAGTTCAATGTGTAACTTAATGAGTATTTGTTGTGAATACCAAATGAAAGAATGAATAATATCTCAGGAATTTGTTTTATCGGGTTAAAAGTAATTACTTTGCTAAACCAGCCATGGTAATTGTAGAAGCTGGATGAGATTGAACTAAACCTAAAAGAACTAGGTCTCTGAGTAATTTGAAGTATGAATAGAAGTGAAACCCATCACATGTTCTAACCAGTACACTTGCATCTCAGTCTGCTGGTTATTATGAACACAGTACTCTGCTTTACGTCGCTTTAATGTGGCAAGGTCATCCATACAGCTTTGTGGGTTGACAATCTGTGAACCTGTCTCCAGATGCTTTAAAAGATTTTGCAGCAGAACTTGAAAGTACACTTCCCCGTGGGGTGGAAGACCTTCATTTCCAGTTGTACTGCTTTTTAAGTCTATCAGCCATAATGAGGGCATGTCAAAACCCAGTTGCTTTCTAATCTAACACCCCAATGACACATGAAACAGTATGAAAAGCATTTGTTCCCTTTTTGGAAACAGTTTTAAAAAATAAACATTTTCATTTTCTTACACCAGCTGAGAGAATAAAATAGTCTCCAAAAGTTACAAAGTTGTGCCCAAAAGCTAGAATGAAAAGAAGCCACTCAGTAAATTTAGCTGAAGAACATCCCTGCCTCTGTGAGGACCGCGTTTTGACGGTCTAGGTGAGGGGATTTTTGCCCTTAACAGAACACTTTCTGTGGCTTAATCTTTATGTTCTTCTGAACTGGTCGTTTTTATGTCTGTAAGATCCCTACAGCTTCATCAACAATAGACGAAGGACCTGAAGGGTGGTTCCTCATGCAGAGCCACAGCTGTGATCAAGCCCTGTCACTTCATTTCTCCGAACCTCATTGCCCTCATCTGTGTTAACGTCACAGAACCAATAAGAGACTCGCATGAAATAAAGTTACTTTTTACTTTTTAAATTTTTTTGAAAGACTGTTATTTATGTGAGAGAAAGAGAGAGAGAGAATCTCAAGCAGACTCCCCACTGAGCACAGAGCCCAACATGGGCCTTGATCCCAGAACCCTGAGATCATGACCTGAGCTGAAATCAAGAGTCAGCCACTCAATTGACTGGGACACCCAGGTGTCCTGAAAATTGGTTTTGAATTGATATAATTCTATCACACAGTGGTTGTAAGGATCTCTTAACTCCAAACTTGGAGTTACCTCCCGTTTGGTTAAATTTCTGTTTATTACAACGAGAAGTAATTAACATGACACTGTAGACCATTTCATACTTCCTTGAAACCCTGTGAATTCCCAGTCAATAGCCACATCACCTCCATTCCTCTGCCTGAAGGTGAGAATCTGTCTGGCTGTACTGAGCCCAGGATTGAGGTCTCTTAGCTGGCAATCGGGGAGTATATGACAAACAATCTTTTCCTTGGTTTCTAAAACCAAGTTTCTGGGACCTCCACATTAAAAAAAAGGGTGTATCCTGACCCACTAGGCAAAACTGTGACCTCAATGAGATATTCAATTACAGCTTCATTGCAGGAGATGCAAGGATATTATTCATATACCCTCGCTGCGGACATAAAGCCTTCTTTTCAGACAGGGTCCATTGACCCTGGCATACTTTGCCAAAGAACAACGGTCATGAGCTAATACTTCTATGTTCCTATAAGAGAAAAATATCATTACATGGAAATGCCAGAGGTCTCGAGCCCATTTGGAAGTTTTCAGGAAGCTCTCATAATAAGTAGTGTGGTGTGATTGAACAAAGCGGCCCCAAAGTGAAAAGAGCTGGAGGCTTATAATCCCATTTTTGTATTGTGTCACCCTGACAAGGCACAGCCTTTGTAGCACCTGTTTCTTTACCAGCAAGTCCGTATGACTTCCAAGATCCCTTACAGCTCCAACATGCCAGGAGTTTTCTCATTACAGCTTTCTTTAAATACACACATCCTGATGTCACATGTTGAAGGGGAAAACAGAATGGAGTTTGAGTCTCTCAGTCTATGTCAATGAGTTTTAAAACCTACAGTTTTTAATCAGAGAGGCAAAATCTTTAGTGGTGCTAATAAAGTCCTGATAACGATTTTCTCTTATTCATGCAAATGTGGAAAGATGCTATCTGCATATAGGCTAATTTTGTCCACCACTGAACCAGAACAGATCCAATGACTGTCTGAAAGTCTATCTTAGTGAGACTGCAAAGGGCATTGATGAGAGAGATAAGAGGAGATGAGGCCTCTGTTTTGAATAAATTATCTATTTGCATCAAAAAGCTGTGGTACCTATTCAAAAGCCATGTTTCAGAAAAGGGCATCTATTCTTTGGCTAGTCCAAGAACTATGAAGCAAATTTGGGGTTTCTATTCAATAGGAAAAAAGGCAAGAATCAAGAATTCTAACTTTGGTTCAGAATTGGAATACCCCTGAGTGTCAGTGTGCTGCTAATATTCCTAAATGCATGACTTCCCAGGCATCACTATGTCTCTCAGTTTGCTCATAACTTTGAAAAATTAATTTGCTCTAGCATCAAAGATTTACTTTAAGGTAATGAGATCAGTGTTGAAGTATAGGAGAAGTCATCTCACAGAAAGGTTACATTTAGCAGCCAAAATGCCTTGATTTCCTGTACACAAAAATAATCTTACTAAATTCAGATAAATAAAAAATAAAAATTTTAAAAAACTAAAATCACCTGCAAACCCACTAGTCCATTACTATTTATATTAGTCTTCTTAAATTCTTTTTCATATATAAATGAGGATTCTTACTTTTTTAACAATGACGGGACCACAGTGCATCTACTGCTTTTTAACTTGCTTTTTCTAGGGGCGCCTGGGTGGCTCAGTGGGTTAAGCCGCTGCCTTCAGCTCAGGTCATGATCTCAGGGTCCTGGGATTGAGTCCCGCAGCGGGCTCTCTGCTCAGCAGGGAGCCTGCTTCCTCCTCTCTCTCTCTCTGCCTGCCTCTCTGCCTACTTGTGATCTCTCTCTGTCAAATAAATAAAATCTTTAAAAAAAAAACAAAAAACTTGCTTTTTTTTTACCAATACTATATATTGAACATTTTGACCTAACCCTGGATTTTCATGTATAAAGAGGCAGTTTCAAATGGGCACACTAAGGAGACCTAGAGCTTCCTGTGAGATGCGGAAGGGATTTTCAGTGTTAGGAGTATAGCTGAGTGGGCAGAGTTCCATTCTTACTTCTCCAACCCGGATCCTATCTTCATCATATGGAGTTTTTTGAACAGTGTGCTTTACTTATGTGCATATATATGTATACAAGTATTTTACTTTTTGAAAAAAATATAGTAAATATAGTTTAAAAATGACAAAATATACAAGTATATTTTACTTTTTGAAAAATTCATTTGTTTAAAGATTTCTGATGTTAAAGAGAAAACTTGAAAAGTATGTCTCTATATTATTTTTAATATCTATAATTTTTGGCACACATATACATACTATAGTCTGATTCATAGTTCCTTTTTGGCATAATAGGTAAGATTCAGACTCCCCAGGTTTGAAGCACAACTCTGTCACTTACCACCCATGTGACTGTTGTGGTTTTAAAACACCCACAAATTCTTTGACACTCCACAAATATAGACATAGATATTAACCAAGAACCTACATTAATCAGAATGCCTTCAAGTGCAATGACAGATAATGCAACCCAAAATGTTGTGTGTATAAAAAAAAAAAAAAAAGATTGTATTTTTTGGCTTGCACCTCTATTCATACCAGCTTCAGAAAAGGTCTGGATCCAGGCACTCATCAAACCTCAGCCTGTCTCTAACTCTTGATCTCTCAGCCATTCTTTCTTCTATGCTAACTTCATTTTCAAACAACCTATTTTCATGTCAGAACCCCTGAAATTCCAGGTCTATATCTACAGTTGTACATTTTAGTCAAGAGTTCTTACTTGTAACTACAGACTCTGACTCTGAGGATTAAACAGAATGGAAGTTTCTTGTTTGTGGGCTACAGAATTGTTGTGAAGGCTGGAGAACTAGACCCACAGCCAAACTTGCAAAAAGAATGGTATGAAGAGACTAACTCCAGTTCTCCTCCCACCGCCACCAACACCATCTTCCCTACCCAGAGACCCTCAGAGTGACTGTCCAGGAGTTACTGGCTTAAATATACAGCCAGTTACTATGTGGACCCCAAACCATAGTTTTTCTCCAGGCTGCAGAGTCAGAATTTTGGTCTGTGTGAACCAAAAAACAAGTTAGAAGGATGCCTTCCTTTTCAGGACCCTTCCAGCAGACAAGCTATTTTGTACAACTAACATATTGTAAGCTTCTAGAAAAAAGTTATAAATAGAAGCCTTGTGAGAAATGAAGTTAACTTGGCTAATAGTCAAAATATAAATTGCAAATGAGTTGATGGCACTTCATAATTTTAAGCTTTGCTTAATTGAAAAATAATTGAGACTTGGCACTATCTCTTACATGAGACTTTAAGAAAAATAATATGCAGACAATCTCATCCAAATAGTTTTTAGTTGATAATAAAGTTTCTTTTATACTCTTTTTTTTTTTAATTTTTAATTTTTTATAAACATATATTTTTATCCCCAGGGGTACAGGTCTGTGAATCACCAGGTTTACACACTTCACAGCACTCACCAAAGCACATACCCTCCCCAATGTCCATAATCCCACCCCCTTCTCCCAAACCCCCTCCCCCCGGCAACCCTCGGTTTGTTTTGTGAGATTAAGAGTCACTTATGGTTTGTCTCCCTCCCAATCCCATCTTGTTTCATTTATTCTTCTTCTACCCACTTAAGCCTCCATGTTGCATCACCACTTCCTCATATCAGGGAGATCATATGATAG
>NC_081568.1:130112499-130220772 GCF_022355385.1 Mustela nigripes | reverse complement strand
TGACTTATTTCGCTAAGCATGATACGCTCTAGTTCCATCCATGTTGTTGCAAATGGCAAGATTTCATTTCTTTTGATGGCTGCATAGTATTCCATTGTGTATATATACCACATCTTCTTGATCCATTCATCTGTTGATGGACATCTAGGTTCTTTCCATAGTTTGGCTATTGTGGACATTGCTGCTATAAACATTCGGGTGCACGTGCCCCTTTGGATCACTACGTTGGTATCTTTAGGGTAAATACCCAATAGTGCAATTGCTGGGTCATAGGGCAGTTCTATTTTCAACATTTTGAGGAACCTCCATGCTGTTTTCCAGAGTCTTTTATACTCTTAATGTATTTGGGTCTTTCACTCAAATACAGGCCATGGTTTTCACAAAAGGATTTTAGGACATTATTCACTCATTCTAGGAACAAATTTAACTTTATCTAATGCTAATTACTTCTATACACTTATTAAGATAAAAATGCTTCTAATATTTAAAATCAGTTAAACTGCAAAAAACATGAGGAATGTTCCAAAAGGATTGCATACCATCTAGACTAGGCACAAATGTCTGCTTTACTTAACATACATATCTTTTGTAATTAATTTAACTTGGCAACTCAACATTTTTGCATCTGTCTAATGCATTTCATGATATAAAGATAAATTTTTAAGGCTATTTTCCATCAGTTTCTTACAAGTTTTTCTCCATATGGCAACAAATTGAAAGTGCTGTGCTCGTCAGAAGCTGGATGTGGTGCGTATTGAGAGCTATATATAGAAGTGGCCCTCAAGAACTTAGAAAATGAAGGAAATAGATTGTCTCAAGAGAAAAACTGCAAAATGAGCGTAATTACCTTATCTTTGGTGGGCAAATCCTTCTGCAAAAGAGACAATTTTCTGGGCCTTCAGAGCTATAATGTAAAGGTGATATTTACATATATACCTGACAGATCAGCCAAGGAAACCTAGACAAGGAGAGTCTGAGAGGGTAGTTTGAGGTCCCTCACAGCAGACACAAAGGGAAGTTATAGGGAATAATGTTGGTGGTATCCATCCCAACAGGTTCTTGATGAGAGGGAGTTTTAGGCATCATATTTTGAATACCTTGGTAAAACTATGTCTATGGAGACATGGACACATCTTCCCTGATAATAACAAATATTTGACTGATCTACTGACTCTTGTTTAAATTCCCATGTTCACCAGGCAATCTTTTAATCACATGTACCTTGACTACAGAGGGAGAGTAAGTTCTTCATTCCAAATGTGGGTCTTCTATTTTCTATGACAATTATTTTTCATCTGAAGTTAGTAAATTCGCATTCTGATATCTCCCTCAGTCTCCTGGGTGGCTTAGGTTTAATCAGTGTCACAGGCCTTCTAGAAATTGACTGTTATTAGTGGCCTTTCCTTGAGACTACTTGCAAAAGCTGATCTATCCAAAGATTTCTACGCTGGAATCTAAGACTAAGCCACCATAGCTAGAATATTAGAAATCAAAAAGACGCCTATAAGCAAAGTGAGAAACCATAATTCACTAAGAAAAAAAGAGCTGGGGATGATGTTGTGAGTTGGATTTCTGCAACCACCACCAGGTAGATGGCTCAATTCTGTGAAACCTACCAATAAGCATCTTCTCAGGGCCTAGGACAGAGATGAATGTGGCCCAAGCATCCTTTGAAGTGAAATATTCTTCCCCAAATATGTCTTAAGTTTATGGTGAACAAAGTGTGTGTGAGAGAGGGCAGAGACAGAGGTAGAGAGGAAGGAGGGTTGGGAGGAAGTCCCTTAGGAGATTTTCCCGATGGCTGGCCTATAAATCAAACACCAGTCTGAGCTTTTCACGGTGGTGGCCAATGTGATCGGTACCAGTCATGGGAGCAGGAAAAGGAGAACAGTGGCAGGTGCCTCACCATGCAGTTGCATATCACATATCCTGGGCTTGATCCAATATATCATCCCAACATAGTATAAGTATAAGAGAGTATGTCCTAATATTTGTATAACTCTTCTGCCAGCATTGCTGCCTCCATTATGATGTTCTAGTGACTATTAACTTCTTTCCAATCTCCCAGCCCTAGGAGGAGGGCCCTGTTTCAGTTTCAAGTCAACCATGAATAGAAATTTTCTCAAGTGTGGATTCTGCTACAAGTCAGATAACAGTTTGTTAGCCAACAATGACTTTGTGCTTACTATGTTTCTAGTGGTTATGATAGTTTAAACTAGAAGCACAGGGATGCAGCTGGGTAGAAGAACACTTTTTTTTTTTTTTTTTTAAACAAAAGGGGCCATAGTCTCCAGAAGAGAAAAAATGTTCTGAAAAGACAAAATAAGAAATGTTTTAATTTGCATTTCTCTAAACGTGAGTGGAATTGAACAGCTTTTCATATAATTAAGGAAAATTTTTATATCCTCTTTGCGAGTTGTCTGTTTCTGTTTTTCCCACATTTTCTAGTGATTTTGATCTTCTTCCCCTCTATTTTTTTATTTTTTTCTTTAAATAGACTTCATGTTTTAGAACAATTTTAGATTTACAGAAAACTTGAAAAGATAGCACAGAGCGTTCCATACACCCCATACCAAGTTTTCCCTATTATTAACATCTTACATTAGTATGGTACATTTCTGACAGTGAGCCAGCATTGATACATTATTAACTGAAGCCCATTGTTTATTCAGATGCTTTTAGTTTTTACCTAATGTCCTTTTTCTATTCTAGGATCACATCCAGGGTACAACATAACATTTTGTTGTATATTTTCTTAGGGTTCTCTGAGCTGTGCAGTTTCTCGGATTTTACTTGTTTTGGATGACCTCAACAATTTTGAAGAGTACTAGTCATATATTTTATAGGATGCCCCAGTATTATTATTTGTCTTCTGTTTTACTTTTTTTTCTACTTTCTTTCTTTACTCTTTCCTTCCTTCCTTCCTTCTTTCCTTCCTTCTTTCTCTTCTATTTTATTCATAGCACTGGGGTTACAGACTTTTTGGAGGAAGACCACACAGGCAAAATGTTATTTTCATAACATTGTATCAAGGGTGCAAACTATCAGCAAATGATCTATGAATATTGATGTTGAGCTTGATTATCAGTATGAGTTAGTGTTTTTCAGGTTTCTCCATTGTAAAGTTACACCTTATTCCCCACTTTCTGTGGAGTACTCTTTTTAAAAAAAAAAAAATTTATTTATTTGACAGAGAGAGATGACAAGCAGGCAGAGAGGCAGTCAGAGAGAGAGGAGGAAGCAGGCTCCCCGACGAGCAGAGAGCCCAATGCGGGGCTCGATCCCAGGACCCTGAGATCATGACCTGAGCTGAAGGCAGAGGCTCAACACACTGAGCCACCCAGGCGCTCCACTGTGGAGTACTCTTTAAGAGGAAATCATTGTGCATAAGCTACACGTAAAGAGTGGGGAGTTATGCTACCCATCATTGAGGGTGGAGCATCTACATAAATTGATGAGGAGAACAAAGGTTTAAAAAAAAAGTCATTTAAATTAAATCTCCTTACAACTGATAGCTCACTGATAGATACCTGAGACACGCAGAACATGATATTCTTTAAGGAGTTCATGACTGCCTTAATGCTTTAATGTTTCTGTTTCACTAAAGACTAAAGGCAACCTTATCCTGACGATAGCTAAATCTTCATGGTGCTTTCATTTCAGCATACAGAAGTTCCTTAGAGAGCTATACTATCTCTACCACTCCTCCCTCCACAAAACTGAAAATATATAATGAGTGTCCCCTCACCCTGCAGGTGCAGCTCTTTCTGCCCATGGGTCCTATCTCCGTACTATAATAAAAACACCTCTTTTGCACCAAAATTGTCTCAAGTATTCTTTCTTAGCCATTCCACTCATGAACCCTGGACTTCCAAATTTCATCAGAAATTGTTTGGAATTCTTCTGCACAGATTTGTCTATTCTCTCCCACTTACTACTTTATTTAATCCTTTGTTATTTCAATATGAGCTCAGATATTTATTTTATACTCTGAACTATAAACAATACTGCTTTTTTATTTTTAAAATTATTCCAGCTTTGGCCATTAAAACAATCTGGCATGGAGGTTTTGGTTGGGGGGGAGATTATTTAAACTACTAATTCAATATTTTAGTAGTTATAGTACTGTTCATTATATATTTCATCTTTTAGTTTAAGAATTTGTCCATCTTATCAAGTTATTAAATTTTTTTAAAAGATTTTATTTATTTATTTGAGAGAGAGAGCATGAGCAAGGAGAAAGTCAGAGAGAGAAGCAGACTCCCCGTGGATCTGGGAGCCCGATGCTGGACTCGATCCTGGGACTCCAGGATCATGACCTGAGCTGAAAGCAGTCATCCAACCAACTGAGCCACCCAGGTGTCCCTCAAGTTATTAAATTTACGTGTGTGGAAGTTTTTTGGTAGTGATCCTCTATTATCTCTTAATTTCCACAAAGTCTGTATCTCTTCTCTTGAGTTCCTTATATTGGTAATTCATGTCTTCTATTTTTCTTTGTCAGTCTTAGTAGCAATTTATCGATTTTATTAATCTTTTTAAAGAGGTAGCTTTAATTTTCATTGATTTTTCTCTATTGTCTTATAGACAATATTATATCTTATAAATAAACTTTCAGTGTCACTCATTTCTTGTCTTAGTGTTATTGCCTTATGTTATGATTTATTTCCTCATACTTACTTTGAGATATTTTGTTTTTCTAGTTTTTTGAGCAGGAGGCTTTGATTATTTATTTGAAATTTTTTCTTTTTTTTTTTTTTAATTTATTAGATTTTATTTATTTATTTGTCAGAGAGAGAGCGAGCACAGGCAGAGTGGCAGGCAGAGTCAGAGGGAGAGTCAGAGGGAGAGGCAGGCTCCCTGTGGGGCAAGGAGCCCGATGTGGGACTCGATCCCAGGACGCTGGGATCATGACCTGAGCCGAAGGCAGCTGCTTAACCAACTGAGCCACCCAGGTGTCCCTTGAAATTTTTTCTTATATAAGTATTTGATACTATTAATTTTCCTCTAAGTAGTTTTAGTGGTATCCCACAGATTTTGCTACATTGTATTTTCATTTAGTTTAATATTTTTTATTCCCCTTGAGAATTATTCTTTGATGAATTTAGAAGTGTATTTTAAATTCCAGATGTTCAAAGATCTTCCTGTCATTTTTTCTTTTATGGATTTCTAGTTTAATTCCATTATGGCTAGAGGATGTATTTTGCATGACTTTTACAGTTGTTCATATTGTTTTATGAGCCAAGATATGATTTTCCGGGTAAATGTTTATGGACTTCAAAACAATGTGTATTCTGCTGTTGATGGGAAGAGTGCTTTATCAGTGGCAACTGGGTTCTGTCGGTTGATTGGATTCATGTTCCCTTTCTCCTTGATTTCCTTTCTACTAGGTATATTCTAGGTATATTCATTCTCCTTTAATGAAAGGAGAATGTTGAGATTTCTCCTGTTTTTAGAAACAAAACTTCCAAACTATTGTTGGGCCTTTTTCTGCTGAGCTTGAGTTCACATTATCTAGCTTCTTTACAGTTGAGTGTGAAGTTGTGGTTAAGTTCTGGCAATGGGATATGAGCTGATGTAATGTATGTCATTTCCTAGTTATACCAAAAAACTGATGAAACTACCTTACTCTTATCCTTACCATCTTAGTTGTCTGGGAAGAGGGGAAGAGCTATAATAGAGCTGTCTTCATCCCACAGATGGAAATCACATGTTGAAGAGGGGAGAATAGCCTGTATCACCCACCTCTGGATCATCATGTGAGAAAAAAAAAATTATACTTTTACTTAGCTGTAAGCCAATTTATTTATTTATTAAGATTTTGTTTATTTGAGAGCTCAAGAGAAAGTGCAAGCACGGGGAGGGGCAGAGGGAGAAGCAGACTCCTTGCTGAGCAGGAAGCCCAATGCAGTGCTCATTCCCAGGACCCTGAGATCATTCCTGTTCAAAGGCAGACCCTTAACCTACTGAGCCACCCAGGTGCCCAAGCCACTCTATTTTGAGGGTGTTTGTTATTGCTATTTAGCTTATATACTATCATATACCATTTTTTAAAAAATTATTTATTTATTCGAGAGACACAGGGAGAGAGAGCACGAAGAGTGAGAAGGAGAGGAAGAAGCAGACTCCCCTCTGAGTAGGGAGCCCAACCTTGGGCTCGATTCCAGACCCTGGGATCAAGACCTGAGGTGCATGCAGATGCTTAATTGGCTGAGCTACACAGGTGCTCCAGATATCAAAATTTTTTAAAAAAATAGATTTATATATTTCATCATGAATAAAAGTAAAAAATACAATTTCCAATGAAAAGAAGTAAGTTGCTGAATGATTAACTGACAGGTTTGTAGAGGTAAAAATGTGAAAGAGAAAGTTACATTGTTTAGACATAAATAAAATTAAGAAAAGTATACACAGGAATGTTACATTCAGTTTAAGAGATAAATTTACAGAAGAAGGGACTCAAGGGACTTTGTTACATTTTATTTGTTTCCAAAAATACCAAGCAAATATTGCAAATTTTATAATTTGGCAAATTATAAATAAATTTTTATAATTTGGCAAATTATATATAAATTTGGGTGGTAATGATGTATATTCATGATAAATTTCTCTCAATTCGTACAGATGTTTGAGACATTTCACACTTAAAAAATAATTTAAAAGACTTCATGGAGAAAGCATTATTTGCCTTGAAAGATATATAGGTTTTATATATACATATTTTATCAGTCTTTATTAGTTTCCTACTGCTACTGTAATAAATTATCACGAAATTAGTGCCTTAAAACCATGCATATTTATTATCTTACAGTTTTAAAGGTCAGAAGTCCAATATAATTCTGGACTAAAATGGAGATGTCAGCAGGGCTGTGTTTTTCTGAAAGCTCTAGGGAAAAATTCATTTTATTACCATTTCCAACTTTTTTAGAGGCTACCTACATTCACTGGCTCATAGTCCCCTTCCATCTTTAAAGTCAATAGTGGGTCATGTCTTTCTCAAGATGTGTTCTCTCTCTTTTGGACTCTTCTGCTTCCCTCATCCCCATTTAAGTAGTGTGTTGTTACATTAGTTTCACCTGGGAGAGTCTCTTCATCTTAAAGTCAGCTGAATCCTAATTTCATCTGCAACTTAATTCCTCCTTGCCATGTAGAATAACATATTCACAAGCTTTAGGGATTAGGACATGGACATCTTTGAGGAGCCCATTATTCTGCCTACCATTAGGTCCATCATTTATTCTTTGTTTACAAGCAATAGAAATTGTCTCTAACTTAAGCAGATAGGGAATTTATTAGGTGGATAAAGGTTTAACTGATAGAATTATAGAGAAGCTGAATAAGTTTGTGTTGGAAAAGATGTGGAATAGCAGCTTTGGGTGTCTAGAAAGTGGGAAATAATAGACAATCTTTAATAGACACTATTATCTTAATGAATCAGCTCTGACTGTGTTTTATTCTTATGTTGCTTGAGATTCAAATTCCAAAATCTGACTGGCTTACCTTGAGTAAAGATTTACCTTGAGTAAAGGTTTACCTTGAGTACCTTGGGTAGTGTGTCCACTCCTTGACCAGAGCTAGGATGAACATCTCGACTGAGGAACCCACCAAGTTTGTATACAATGAGGGGTGGTTCTTCCCCCAATAAGAAGTAGATATTATTATTAGAAGAAGGAGAAATAGATGTCAAGCAGACAAAACAGGAGACACCCACTATAGTACAGCAGTGTCAGCTATGTTGTTTATAGAATCATGAAAATTTGTATGTTTTATGAAAAAGTTTAGTTTGGAAGCACCTGGGTCATGGTCAGTCTGTTGAGCATTCAATTCTTGATTTCGGCTCAGGTGATCTTAGTGATGGGATTGAGCCCTGAGTCAGACTCTATGCTCAGCAGGGAGTCTGCTTGAGATTCTCTCTGCCTCTGCCCCTCCCCTCTCAAACTCTCAAATAAGTAAATCTTTTTTTTTTTTTTAAGGTTTAGCTTATCTAGCATAGAACATGAAATTATACTGGCAAAATAACAACAGGAAAGTAGGCTCAGCTGTGTAGCACTGCTCCTAAGTGCACAAGTGAAATATTTTACCTAGTGTCCTAGGGAATATATAGCAATGGAATGTTAGGATTGAGGAGTAATACGATTGAAACTAGTTAAGGAGGCTCAGGTTAATGGATTTGGGACCAAATGGAATAGGAAGTCAGATTCGGAGATACAGTTATGCCATTAATAGTACAGAACAAATCCTACTTAGTTATTTTTACTTTCTCTTCCATTAGAAACTGAATTTCTAGTGAAAGACGAGTCTGATTTCCTAGAAATCAATTATTTTTTTTTTTTCAGATCTTGGGAGAAGGATGCAAGATTCAAGATCTTCTGTGGCGATATATCTAAAAACTCCTATAGACAGACTCAGCATCATCTCCTATAATAGCAACCAAAAAACTAAGCATACACCAACACCTTCTTCATCGTTCACTCCTCATTTTTATCTATCAGATTCCATAATTATTTACCTCATTATTCTACCTATCCAGTAGTCACTTTCCCCAGTTATTTAGTAAAAGAATTACACTTTCATCCTAACCACATCTTCAACTAGAATATGTTCCATATAAAATTTTAAAGATGATTTTCAAGGAAAGTAATAAAGTCACACATTTGAAGGTTGATGACTAGGCTTTAAAAAAAGAAATTAGTAAAGTAAGTTGTCTGAAAGTCAAAAATGTTTGCAACTTACATACCTGATGAATATAAAAAGAATTCCTGGTCAGAACTACCAAGGAATCCTAGAAGCAATATGAAACTCATGCTGTGAATCTGAAAAGGAATGTAAAGTATTAACAAGTACTATCAATGTACCATCATCACTGCCTAGAAATATTTTCCCCTTGCTTCTGAAACATCATCCATTTTTATCTGGATTATAACAGCTCCTCTTCTATCGCCCTTGTTTTTCTGGCCAGTGGAATCGATGAGTCATTTCACCATCTGGGCTAGAGGAAAGGGAGATGTATGGCTGAATAAAGCTCAGTATTATCTGCGTAATGATGGCCCTGCGGTCCAAAATATCTCTCTTTCTCAGTGTCCTCATCCACACTTAGTTTCTCTCCAAAACAAAATTAGGGGGTATTCTACAAGAGCAATTTCTGGCTACTTATGCCCAGTTCTAAGTCAACATTTCCAAACTCTTGGTAATAGGAAGAGTATGCAACATTGACTTCTCAAAGGTTTGATAATGGCTGTAAAGGTTGGATTAAATTAATTTAGGAAAATATATAGCACCATATATTTTTGAACTGCCATTCAAAATTCTAAATAATACCACTCCCCAAAAACAAGGTCAACACTTGAAAAGGAAAATGCCAGTCTTTGCTTAGAGGGAGAGTTAGGGTTGCCCAAATGCTGTAAGTTTTCAATTCATTGTGTGTGTGTGTGTGTGTGTGTGTGTACATACATGTATACTCTGCTAAATACCAGGGTACAGTGGTGAACAAAGTCGATATTTATCTTGTCTTCATGGAGTTTATAGATGAGTGGAATCAAACATAAAGACTATATATAAATATAAATGTATATATATCAAGGCATCTAAGACCTTTATTTAAAACATAATGGGGGTGCCTGGGTGGCTCAGTAGCTTAATCCTCCCACTCTCAGTTTTGGCTTGGGTCATGATCTCAGAGTTGTGAGTTGGAGTCCAGCATTAGGGTCTAATGCTCAGTGTGGAGTCCGTTTCAGATTCTTTCTCCCTCCCCCTCCCCCTCTGCTCTTACCGCCACACCCCGCACTCCCTCTTTCTCTCTCTCTAAAATGAATACATAAAATATTAAAAAAAAAAAGATGAAACATTACAATGCCAATTGTCAAATTTTGCTTCTGTAAGATTCCTTTCTTTTCACAAAGAGTTAATGCTTTATACTGCTATATTACGTATGTATGGCCTTATGATTTGTTTTCAATTTTTAAAATATGGATAAGAATTTTTTTTAATTTTTTATTTTTTATAAACATATATTTTTATCCCCAGGGGTACAGATCTGTGAATCGCCAGGTTTACACACTTCACAGCACTCACCAAAGCACATACCCTCCCCAATGTCCATAACCCCACCCCCCTTCTTCCAACCCCCCTCCCCCCAGCAACCCTCAGTTTGTTTTGTGAGATTAAGAGTCACTTATGGTTTGTCTCCCTCCCAATCTCATCTTAAGAAAGAAACCTACTAATAAAATAATTGGCTGAACACTGACAAGCATTGCTGGGAAAGATGATAGAGGCTATGGTACATCTGTTGATCAAGATACATGAGGTATAGTTGATGATACTGGTAATGTTCAGTAATAAAAACAGATGACAAAGTGCAGATAGAGTTTCAGAAATTTAGAGCTGAAAGGGATCTTTCTAAGAAAACTTAATCCAAATATTTCATTTTGTAAAAAAAAATAATAACATGGTGACTTCTTTTAGGTTAAGGAATCAGTCAGTGGTAAAATCAGAATTACAACTACTTTTCTCCAATATCATTCTAAATTTCCATGGCAGCTGATATTCAATTTCAGAAGAGCTGTTATTATCAATCAATCAATCAATCATTATCATCACCAAAATTTTTTGAATGTTCACTATGTGCTGGCTACTGATTTAAGCACTAAAGCACTCAGACTTTACAATAACTCTTTAGAGTAGATGCTGTTCTAATCCTCATTTTTCAGATGTAGAAAACAAGAATTAAAGAGGTCACTTAGTTACTAAGAAACAAGGCCAGGATCAAATATTGGTCTGACCCCAGTAGTTAAAATAAAACCTTTAACTACTCTGTTCTGTTCTGAGTAGCTAGAGTTATCAGATCTAGGTCTCATGGGTGGATGTTATAAGAAGGAAATTTTCATCATACATAAGGAAGAAATTTCTAATATTCCACTTCTAGTAATTTAGAAATGAAATGAAATCCTATTTCAATGAGCTCCCCCAATACTATAAATGTTGGAATGGGTCTTAGAGAAGGACTTCTGCATTAAGTAAGAAGCTGAACCAATTGGTATTAACTCTTCCTTCTAAACCTTCAGATTTTTTATCTTTTCACTAATTGTGTGATAGTGTTGTAGATCTCAAAGCTCATTTGTTTATTTTGCAACTACTAAACTTAGAAGAATATATTTCTAAAGGTATCTAAACATTCACATTTCTGTAAGTTATACCGAATGTTGGTTCTGAATATTGGCTATGTTCTCTTCTGAAGCTTCTGTGTCACTTCTTTTGGCTGCCTCCAATCTCAACCTGTTTCCTGTTTGAGGAATTCCTTACTACACAAATCTTAAGGGAAGACAGAGCTTCCCGTTACACTCACAGAAAATGCCAGATACTTGCTTTCCTACTCTCTACTGCCAAATGACTTGGGCTCTCATAATCAGGTGCCCTCTCCAGGGACTCTGACTCAGAAGGTAGTAGTTGCAAAAAAGCACTCAGGGAAGAATTTGTTTGGCAAAAACAGCAGTCAATTCTGAGTGGCAGAATTGCCAGAAGCACCATTCTGTGCTGGCGTAGGCTGTGTCATACAGTGCTCAGTGGGGTCATAGCAGTGTCCTCACCTGGCTGGTTACATAGCATGCCTCAGGCTATGGTTCTGCATGCCCAGCCTCTGTTTGTTCCCACCAGTTTCCCAAGCTTGCTTCTACAGTCTCTTTACACATCTCTATAGCTACCCAATATTTTTTTTTAATAATTTTCTTTGATTAACCAGTTTGTGGTCAATTACAATTGTAATTTAATGATATAGTCTCCATCATAAGGAAATAGTATTCATCACTTTCCATTTAACTGTATCATTTATTTCTTTTACAAGCATGAGATTCATTAGAAACTGAATCTCTACTGTTTTTAGTGTTCTGTGCCAAGCGACACTAAGGGCATACCCAGGTATATGGGTGAAATAATGTATTGTGTACACAGAGTATGTTCAAACCACGTAGATTCCCCTCATGAATCTACATGAAAGTAATATTAAAGAAATTTAACAGTGTAAACCACAAATTATAAAGATAATGGGAAGAAGGGCATCAGCACATGTGAGACCTCAAAAATTTTTAGAAAACAAAGATCAAATGGAGGAATTAACTGACTGGAGCCAGGCAGGAAAAAAAGCTAAATACTCAAGGATACTTGGAAGGAGTTATTATAGCTGAGCTGGAAAACGAGCACACTTAAAGAACCTCAGAGACACTTGATGTTTCAGAAAGCTAGGTATGAGTACTATGAAGAGCAGAAGATACAGAACTGAAGAAAGATCATTGAAAACTCTGCAAGTGCTGAACAGTGGAAATACACTTTGAGCCAAAGTTACAATTTTGAATATTATCAAAGACAAATTAAAAAATAAAAAGAAACAGTGAAATTAATGTTGATGTATTTTAATTAACCCAACATACCTAAAATATTACTTCAACATGGAATAAAGATAAAAACCTAACAATTTTTGAGATATTTTCCTTTTTATTGAACTCTATCTTTACATGCTGTTGTGTATTTTACCCTTTTGTGCATCTCAAATCAGAGGAACTATAATGCAGGTGTTCGGTAGCCATGTGTGGCTAATAGCTCCTATATTGCACAGTGTCATTCTATATGAAAGCTACAGGATGAAGAAAAATAAAATAGTCAAGTATCTCTTCAAGATGAAAAAGTTAAACATGTTTTCATACTCCTGAAGAAACTGGATGGCCCTGGGGCAAAATTTTGGCATCTTAGTATTTATGATTCTTTCAGCAAAAGAGCTAGTGGACCTTAATGTGAGGTCTTCCCCTCAACGGGCCCCACTCAGATTCACTTGACTTATAATTTACTTACTACTTTCTTTTTTTTTTTTTTAAAGATTTATTTATTTATTTGACAGAGAGAGATTACAAGTAGGCAGAGAGGCAGGCAGAGAAAGAGGAGGAAGCAGGCTCCCTGCTGAGCAGAGAGCCCGATGCGGGACTCGATCCCAGGACCCTGAGATCATGACCTGAGCTGAAGGCAGCGGCTTAACCCACTGAGCCACCCAGGCGCCCTACTTACTACTTTCAAATAAGAACACAATTCAAGGATTATCGTATACATGAAGAAAGCTTGTGTTAAGAAGAGTACTGATTCAAAAATATTGTACATAATACTGAAGGAAACAGAGTTACTTCAAAGAATGGAAAGAAACTTTAAAAACAATAAAATAAGCCTCTATTAGAATCTTTAGGATCAGTGAAATGGCAGAATAGCAGTTTTCTATTGTCATTCACCCACATAATGCTGATTTTTGACAACCACGCACAGATCAGAGTACTTTGGTGGGAGTCCACGAGTCCAGAGAAGACGTTGAAGCAAAAAATCCAAGAATGTGTTGTGTCTCTTGAAGAGGGTAGGAAGAACAGCTTCATTTTACCTGTGACATCCCTCTCCTAAGGTTGCACAGCTCAGGGCCAAGAGAGATCTGTTTAATCCACAATTTCTCCCATTGGGGAAAGTGAGAACATAGTAAATGAGTACCTCTGAAAATGGAATATTATTTTGCATCAAAAAAATATAGAAATCCTGCTATTTGTACACCATGGATGATCCTGGAGAACATTATTCTAAGTGAAATAAGCTAGATACAGAAAGACAAATATTGCATGATCTCACTTATATGTGGAAAGTCAAAAAGTCAGTTTGTAGTAACAGAGAGCAAGATAACAGTTATCAGGGTGAAAGAATCGGGGTAAAAATGTCATAGGGTACAAATTTCTAATTATATGAACAAGTCCCGGAGACCTAATGTACAGCATGGTGGCTATAGTTGATAATAATTGCTGAGAGGGTAAAAATTGCTGAGAGGGTAAAAATTGCTGAGAGGGTAAAAATCAAAAAAAGAAAAGAAAAGGTTATTGTATGATGTGACGGATATGTTAATAAGTTTGACTGTGCTGATCATTTTACAATGTGTATGTATAGCAAAACATCACATTGCATACCTTAAATATATATGATTTTATTTGTCAGTCATAAAAGTGAAGAGGTGGAGAAACTTCGGAACGATTCAAGAAAAATTATAGCCCCCAAAAATAAGAACAGTATGGCAAAAGGGAGAAAAGTTAGAAATTAAAAATGCGATGGCTGAAAAATTAATTCAATGGAAGGAATTAAGGATAAAATTTAAGAACTCTAAGAAACCTGGAGAAAAATAGAGAAGATGAAAGGGTGAGAGAAAAGAATTGGAAGAGATCTAAAAAGCAAAAAGAGGGGAGGATATTAGCAATCTATTAATACAGAAAAATTTTCTGGTACTCAAAGATTTAGTTCTCTATACAGAAAAAATTTACTGAATGCCTAAACAGATGAATCAAAATAGACCCACATTTAGAACAAATTGTTACAAAATTTTAGAACAAAAAAAGATACAGAAAATGTGCTAAAAGCTTCCAGAGATTAAAAAAACAGGTCACCTACTGTTATATTCAAAATCAGTTTCAGAAAACTTAATACACTCTTGCAAGTTTAAGCAGAAAAAGGATTTATTATATTCTACAAAGTGGCTGGTAGAGCGGATGAAATAGGCTCTAATCTGGGCATCCAAGAATGATTTCCCAAATCACACTGGAAAGCTGGACCACCAAGAAAACTTCTGTCCTTGCCATCAGAAGCAAATTAGAGCATCAAGAGCTGTTCGGTGAATTCAGGAAACCATCACTGTAGTTCCCAGCTCCAGAACCGCAACCTATGTTGGAAGGTTGGAATGAAGGCTGAAAAAGCCAGTCTTTATTGTCCATTATAGTACAGCCCACATTCTTCATGATTAAAGTTTCACAGCTGCCATATAATTGCGTTTAGTCTCTCTGGGAAAGGAGAGAACCACTATCTTTATCAATCACCACATCCACTTCTTAGTCCTATGTTGATGTCCTGAAACCCAGTGGTTTTCAAATCCTAGCCTGCATTAGAATCACCCAGAGGGTTCATTAATCACAGTGCTGGGCCCCACTCCCAATGTTTCTGACTTAGTAGGATTAGGATACAAAATGAAAATTTCCATTTAGTTCCTAAGGAATGCTGATGCTGCTCATGAGGTTTCAATAGTATAAGAACCCCTGGTGTAACCCATAGAATAAATTGTGTCACAGGCTGTAACTGGTTAAGTATTTATATTTTCTTCTTTCAACTACCTATTTCATGTTCTTTGCTCTGTCCCTCTCTTTTCATTTAAAGTCAATTAATTGGGGCACGTGGGTGGCTGAGTCATAAAGCGACTGCCTTCCGCTCAGGTCATGATCCTAGGGTCCTGGGATTGAGTCCTGCATCGGGCTCCCTGCTTTGCCCTCTGTCTGCTTCCTCCTTCTTGTGTTCTCTCTCTGAGTCAAATAAATAAATAAAATCTTTAGAATAAATAAATACATAAATAAATAAATGCAATTAATTAACATATGATGTATTATTTGTTTCAGGGATACGGGCCTTATATAATAACCAGTGTTCATTACAACACATAACTTCCCCAGTGTCCATCACCCAGTAATCCCATCTCTCCAACTCCCTTCCCTCCAGCAACCCTCAGTTTATTTCCTATGATTAAGAGTCTCTTTCGGTTTGTATCCTCCGGTTTTGTCTTGTTTCATTTTTTTCCTCTTTTGTTCTCTTGCCTTCAACCAGAACACAGCTGGATAAAGTTCTTTAACTATTTGGTGGGGATTCTCAGCATAAACTTGGAACACACGACTGAAGATGGCTCCTCCTCAGCCAGCATGGGTCATTGAATCCCCTTGTAAGGAAGGACTTCTCCCCCATCACACCTCTCTCTCACCACTAGGTGGATCTTACTTCTTCAAGGAATATACTTCCAGTGTTTCATAACAGTTTAGTCTTTGTCTGTTACATTATCTAGGGTTGTTTAATTAATACATGATTTTTTGTAATAAAATATTGTAAATACATGGCAGTGACTTAGTGGTTGGTCAGTGAGTGGTGAAGCAACTGATTTCAAATGCTGGAAAGATAGAGATCCTTGCTTTGCAATGTCAAAGCATTTGGTTAAAAAACAGCTATCACTGTAGTAATTTGGGAGGCAGATAAAGTGTGTGCAGTCTGTAACTCCAGGGGAAAAGTTTTGAAAACAGAATGTTAGAGCTGTATATTGTTGGTACTGACTGTTTGGCAAAGTATGAGATCAAAGAGATGAGGTTGGACAAAAAAAAAAAAAAAAAAAGGGTGTTAGAAAAAAAAAAAAAAAAAAAAAAGGTTGTATGCAAATAGAAATAAAATAGAGAAATTCCAGAAACTTTGGGGCTGCAAATGACTGGAAAAGTGGACTTTCTCCAGACCCTAACCTGTAGATATATAACTAGGAAAAGTTCTGATCAACACAGGACAATTAAGACTAATCTTTTGGGAGAAAAAGTCCAGTTTAAGAGTATGACTTTCTCACCCAAACTTGACGGTAGTCACCATTAAATTAAAAGAGAGGCATGGAGGTTAAGATGCAAAGAATTAAACGAGACTTGAGAATTAAATCCGGCACAGAACTTTGGATATGGCTAATCACAAAACTGCATGGAAGAAAAATATCAGAACTTTCATTAAGATTTGGAAGGAATTCTATTGATAAAGAACTATGAGTCTAGACTAGAAAAACATTTCCCTGTTCGAACTTTAAAACAACTGTTTGGTAAACTTTTGGTTGCAAGCACAATGAATTAACTTCCATCTGACTAACCTTCCCACTGAAAGCAATGATGAAAACTGGGGAAATATGTAAAACAAATGTTTGAAGGCATTGAAGAGTTAGCAAAGCAGGTAGGACTTGGTAGCCTATGATTCTTGAGAGAGATTAGGCCCAAGGTTAGCTTCACATTATTCTGTCTTTTTTCCTGAGTGTATACACCAAACTGTGGTACCAAGGACTAGAGTTTAAGCAGAATGTGGTATTCTTAGTACATGGTGAAGACAAGAAGTCAGAATACAAAGTTGTCAAAATGGCTGAACTATAGTGGAACATCCCCAGGAGGAAGGAACTGCATAAAAGGAACCTCAAAACCTTCATATAAATTCCCTTTAAGACAAAAATTAACTATTGGGATTTCATCAAGATCAAAAGCTTTTGCACAGGAAAGGAAACAGTTAACAAAACCAAAAGACAACTGACAGAATGGGAGAAGATATTTGCAAACGACATATCAGATAAAGGGCTAGTGTCCAATATCTATAAAGAATTGAGCAAACTCAACACCCAAAGAACAAATAATCCAATTAAGAAATGGGCAGAGGGGAACCTGGGTGGCACAGTGGGTTAAAGCCTCTGCCTTCGGCTCAGGTCATGATCCCAGGGTCCTGGGATCGAGCCCCACATTGGGCTCTCTGCTTAGTGGGGAGCCTGCTTCCCCCTCTGTCTCTGCCTGCCTCTCTGCCCACTTGTGGTCTCTGTCTATCAAATAAATAAATAAAATCTTTAAAAAAAAAAAAAAGAAATGGGCAGAAGACAGGAACAGACATTTCTGCAATGAAGACATCTAGATGGCCAACAGACACATGAAAAAGTGCTCCACATCACTAGGCATCAGGGAAATACAAATCAAAACCACAATGAGATACCACCTCACACCAGTCAGAATAGCTAAAATTAACAAGTCAGGAAATGATAGATGCTGGTGAGGATGCGGAGAAAGGGGAACCCTCCTACACTGTTGGTGGGAATGCAAGCTGGTGCAGCCACTCTGGAAAACAGCTTGGAGGTTCCTCAAAATGTTGAAAATAGAACTACCCTACGACCCAGCAATTGTACTACTGGGTATTTACCCTAAAGATACAAACATAGTGATCTGAAGGGGCACGTGCACCTGAATGTTTATAGCAGCAATGTCTACAATAGCCAAACTATGGAAAGAACCTAGATGTCCATCAACAGATGAATGGATCAAGAAGATGTGGTATATATACACAATGGAATACTATGCAGCCATCAAAAGAAATGAAATCTTGCCATTTGCGATGACGTGGATGGAACTAGAGGGTATCATGCTTAGCGAAATAAGTCAATAGGAGAAAGACAACTATCATATGATCTCCCTGATATGAGGAAGTGGAGATTTAACATGGGGGATTAAGGGGGTAGGAGAAGAATGAATGAAACAAGATGGGATTGGTGGGGAGACAAACCATAAGTGACTCTTAACCTCACAAAACAAACTGAGGGTTGCTGGAGGGAGAGGGTTTGGGAGGGGGGGTGGGGTTATGGACATTGGGGAGGGTATGTGCTATAGTGAGTGCTGTGAAGTGTATAAACCTGGCGACTCACAGACCTGTACCCCTGGGGATAAAAATACATTATATGTTTATAAAAAAAATAAAATAAAATAAATTTTTAAAAATTAAAAAAAAAAAAAGTCCTTTAAGTTGTTGGCTGATTCTTAAATGATGCAGGCAAAGAACAAGACTCCAAGATACTCAGCAGAAAACAGTGACTGAGATTATAAAGAATGAAGCAGAGGTTTCAGTAGTCATACAGTTTGGGAGTCAAAAGTAGGAATTTCAGTCCTGCCAGGAGGAGGGATCTTAGTAAATATCCCAAGTTTCCAGTTGAGACCCCCCCCAAATGGTCATGCCCTAAGAGTCAGAACCACATCCTAGGTATAAGGTCTATATCCTAATAGTAAGGACAAAACCAAAGTAGAGTAGTCTAACAGAGCCTAAAACCAAGCCTCCATAAGTTCAAGGTGACCTGCCAGTAGATGATGATCACCAATAACTAAGCTATATCCACGCTAGGCTAATAAAATACCTCAGAAATCCTTCACATTCTTTCCTCCATGTTTCCTTTATTCTATTAGGTAAATGTTGGCACTCAAGCTTAAAATGAAAGCCTGTATTGAAGATGATAGGGCTCAGGTCCTTAAATGTGAAGCAGAGCTTCCCGCCCATCCTACTGGATGTAAGTAATCTCATGTAGGTGCTATCTTAATAAGGACTTCAGTTGTTTCAATGGTTAGAGTATCTTAATATACTTAATATATACCTAATATAACCTCTCTATTACTTTATTTAAACATATGGCATAGTTTTTATTATATCTGTTTTTTAGTTGAAGAAAATAAGGCTCAAGACAATTAAATGACCAACCTAAATAAAGGTCATTCATTTCATAAATGACAAGACTAAGATTAGATTTTCTATTTCTTCTTGTGTCAGTTTTTGTGGTTTGCATCTTTCTAGACATTTGTCCATTTTTGTTAAGCATACAAATGTTCTGTTTTCCCTTATAATTTTTAAAAATTTCTGTAGGCTAGTAGTTGTGTTTTAGTAATTTGAGTATTCTTTTTTTCTTGTTCAGTCTAGCTAAAGGTTTGTCAATTTTGTTGATCTTTTTGAAGAAGCAACTTCTGATTTTGTTGAAAACCAGACATTTAAAAGAAACATAATGTAGAAACTCTGGAAATCAGATTCTTCTTCCTCCAGGGTTTCTTGTTGTTATTGTTTGTTATAGTTGCTTTTTGTTTGTTCAGGGCTTTTCTGAACTACCTACATAAAGTCTGCATTCTTTGTTGTGTGTGACCATGAAAGATTCTACTTGATAGTTTAGTGCTCAGCTTATGATTAGACAGACTTCCTTAAATGTCTGGAACCATTATGTCTTCCAGTGTTTACTGAAGGTCTGAGTGTGTTGGGTCATGACATCAATACTAAGCCATGCACTGCCAACTCTCTCTTAGCCTTCATTTCTGGCTTTTACAGAGCCTCAAGGTCAACCTATGGTAAATGCTTCTGGCCTCCTTGGGTTTTTCCTGATCTGAGGTACAGGTTAACACAGCCCTGAGTGTGTGGGGGTTTCTAGATTCCTGTGAATACGCTGGAGTTTTTCAAAGTCCCTACAGACATTCTCCAACTTTTCAAGCTTTTTGGTTACTCTATTGTTTTTCCCAACTATTTCTAATTTCTAAAGTGACTGGAAAGTCCATCAAGTCTCTCTCATTCATTGTTTTTGACAAATGTTTCTGGAGTAAAGGCTTTTTGCACTGGTTTGGCTCTGAATCAAATCAAATGAAGACAGCCTTGCAAGTGAGAACTTCTAGGGAACCACCAGTTAGGTGAAACTATTCTCTTAGAATTAGGTTTTGAAAGCACTCCAATCTCATTCAGCCTCCTTCGGTGGCTGCCAGGTGGCTGGTTTTCACCATGATTGTGTGCTACTGTTTTTCAGTGCAACAGCAAAGCTGGAGATGAAGGGATTGGGTTAAAACAAGTCAAAACATCACAAAAGCTTGCTGTTCTTACTGAAAGATTGAGCTGTTTTCTTGGGGGAAAAAAAAAAAAAAAAGCTTCCTGGATTGCTGCAAGCCTTTGGTTAATATCCAGCATTTAGAAGAAGTTTATTCTAACAATTTTGCCAGGTTTTTTTTTTTTTTTTTAACTACTTTAGTAGAAGAAAGAATTTTCAGAGGTCCTTATGTCTCCATTCTGCTGATGTCACTCTAAGACTATCTAATTAAAACTCAGGCCCTCTCACTCCTTAACCAATCAGTTCTCTTTCTATGTTATCTGTGGTCATCAAACTTTATGTGCATCAGAATCACCTGGAAGGCTTGCTAAACTACAGGTTGCTGGGCTCGACACTTAGTTTCCAATTCAGGAACTAACTGAGAATATGCATTTTTAAGACTTCCCAGGCAATGCTGATGTTGTTGGTCTGGGGATCACTCTTTAAGAACCACTCTTTTACACCATACCTTCAACCCATTGCCTTAGGGAGTGCTTCTTAACTCTGGAATCAATAATTATTATATGTATAAGCTAATAATATATATTATTATCTCTATATACACATAATAAAATAATACATAAGCTAATATGTATTTAGTACTTACAAGATGGTAGGTATGATATGCTTTACCTTTATTAGGTTTTTTAATCTACTCAAAGACTCATGAGTAGACATTATCACTTTTTCCATATTTAAGTTGGAAATCAAGGCCAGCGGGGTAAATAGATTGCTCAGAGGCACAAAGCTACAAATTCAGGAATTATTATAAAGAATATGGTCTGTTTGATTTTAGAATGCATGCTTTGGGCCTCCACAGCAGTGTTTCCCAAAGAGTAACATAGATCATTTCTGGTGCCTTGGATGACTTCACTTGGGGCATGCATGCAGGATTTTAAAAAGTGACTCACATAGTGAGAAAGTGATTCCTATTTTAGCTCTAATTTTCTATCCTTTGATTACATCAATAAAAACACCATTTGCATGCTTGATCTTTAATGTGTCTAATGCTTGGTAACCTCCCCTTTTAACAGGCTCAGAGGTTAGGCTGAGACATTAGTAGGCAATTGTTTCTAGCTATAACGTTAAAAATGGTTTTGTCAGGGGCGTCTGGGTGGCTCAGTGGGTTAAAGCCTCTGCCTTTGGCTCAGGTCTGGGATGGAGCCCCACATCTGGCTCTCTGCTCAGTGGGGAGCTTGCTTCCTCATCTGTCTCTGCCTGCCTCTCTGCCTACTTGTGCTGTCAAATAAATAAATACAATCTTAAAAAAAAAAAAAAAAGAAGAAGAAGAAGAAGAAATGGTTTTGTCTACTTTTCTTACCATTGCTTTCAACCTAGGATAGATGATGGAGATTTTCCATCATAGTCTTTTTATAAAGTTTCCCACTTAAAGAAATTGAAAGAAAAAATACATTTATTTAAAGAACATAGTAAGCAATACTGTTAGTAGTATACACACAGAGATATGGTATGAAAAAGATTGAAATTTGAGAAACCCTGCCCTAACAAACTTTTCAGTATATCCAATTGAATCAATACGCAACATCCCAAAGGGAGATTAGAGAAGTGTGATTAAAGTATGAATTATCTTTCAAAGAGGGAGAGACTTGGATGGAAAAGAGCCACAGCTTCTAGAGCAACATGTGTAAAGCAGAGAAACATCAAGTGAGAAACGATTCCTTGGTAAGACATGTACTACAAGGGTGGGCTGAGACTGAGATTTGATTTCACAAATGTCTATAGCAAATTCTTGTAACTGAAATTCCCATAGTAAATTTTGGATAAATTGCTCCAATCTACAGGAAAAAAAAAAAAAAAAGTAAAGTCTCAGTTCACTAGCAGATTTTGCAGTTGCCAGGGACAGCACAAGAAGTGGGACGCTTAATTCTTGAGGGAGGGACGCGATAAATATATCCTGGGCACTGGGCGTGTTAAGTGGAAAGAGTTGAGGGGGTTGGGGAATAAGGTGGGAGGAGAGCAGGACTGTAATCAGAGAAGCAGACATGTTCAGGATGAAAAAAAAAAAAAAAAAAAGGACATGTGTGGGACGAAGAAACAATTTAGCATCACTGACATGATTAAGTAAACTGTTACCCCTGTTTAAATTAAGCAAGATGTCCAGGGACTACAGCTGTTGTATTTATTTTGGTTGCATGTGATGGGAGCTGTTACTTCTCGGCTTGACTGCGGATTAGTCTCTAGATGCAAACTGGAAGGCTCTGGTCAGACCAAGGCTCTAGAGAGGAACCACACACATCCCCCAGCCCCCGCGCCAAGAGAATGAGAAATGAGGATGCAAGGGTCTTACTGCAGCGTGGGAGGGGAAAAGGCACTAGATAGTGTTCAGAGTCAGGGTGGGGAAAAGTGCCGTTCTATTTTCTCTTGTCCCACCCAATCTGAACTGCAACGGAGAATCTTATGCCAGGAGACAACCTTGTTACTCGGGTTTCCAGCCCAGTTAGGACTGATTTAAATGCCTCCATTTTGGTTGTTGCTTTGGGATTTCTGAAAAAGTCTAGCTGCGCCAGCCTTTTCCTTAGTTCTCCACACCCCTTTCCCTTTCCCTGAGACCCCGCCTTTTCTCCCAGCCCAAACCACAAAAGGCCGTGCCGGTCCCAGCCCCAGCACGATGCCCCGCCCCCTCCCCGAACGTCGCAGTGCTGCGGGGAAAGGAGGGGGGCCCAGACGGGGACCCGGTTGGGGGGAGTGTAGCTTCATCCTTCCGCTCTTCGGCCAATCGGTGGAATCCTTCTGAGTCAGAAGGGGGTCCGGAGAGTAGACCCAGTCCAAGTATATTTCCCTTTTTCTGCCACGTCCCAACCATTGACGTGAGCCCCCTCCTTGGGTTCCGATTGGATAGGTGGATTTTTCCCGCAGAGGTCCTTTGAGTCTATTGGTCGGTGCTGTTCGAGGGCGGGGCTTGCCTGTCCTCCTCCTTCGCCTCTACCGCGGCGCTAGGGGCGGGACGCGCCGCGGCCGCCGCCTCTGCTTCCGCCGCCGCCGCCGCCGCCGCCGCCGCCGCTGCCGCCTGTCGCTGAGCGTTCGGCGGGGGAGGAGTCGGAGGCGGAGAAGAAGGCGGTGGTGGCGGCTGGAGGATCGAGCGCTGTTCTCGCTCCGGAGCCGCTGCACGGTTCGGTGAGGGGATTTTTTTTTTTTTTTTTTTAATCTAGCTGGTTCTGATGTCAGGAATGTGAGGGTCGGGGCGAGGAAATTGCTGCCTTCCCCCCCTCCATTTCTTTAATTTCTCTCCTCGAGAAGGAGCAGGGCCTGTCCCTGCCCGCTGCGCCGGCCATGGTGGGTGGGGTTGATGGCTGTGAGAAGGCCTTCTTCGCGTCCTGGGCCCGGTCCAACCCGGACCTGAGGCCGCGCTCGAGTACGTGGCCGCCGGGCCCGCACCCCCCAGCGAATGGCATCGATTGATCTGGGGGTCTCCACCGGCCGCTGTTCCCCGCTGCCTCTTCTGCTGTCCTTGGTGCCGTGGCCAAGGACCCCGCTGCCTTTCTCCCGACACTGGCGGCTGTATGAGTGTGCCCCCACCAAAGCCCTCCCAGCCGCCTTCTCAGCCCATTTCCAGTCATCCCGCATAGAGCGGAGCCGTCTTACGCCACAGGCCTGCAGCCCCCGTCCCCCGAGAAACCTTCCGCTGCGGCCGCTCTCTTGGCCTTATTTGCATTTTTTTTCCGATTGTCACCGAACCTCGGGCACGCGGACACCCAGTTCAAACCATAGCAGTCGTTCTCCAGATCTTAGCACCATTCCATCAGTGCTGGGGCCAGGTAGCGATGTCAGGTCAGAGCACTCCAGTCCATCTGCCTTCAGGTTCGGCCTCCCTCAGACTGACTGCCTGTTAAACATTTTGCGCAGATTCAAAATGGTGAGTTGAAAGTCGCCCAGACCAAGTTGAAAAAGAAAAAAGGAGGAGGTAAATACCCTTTTTTGCAAGGAGGAGGAATCATCTATTTAGGAGATTTCCCTCTCCGGGCATAAAAAATTTTTGCGTGTGGATGGACGCTGCTTTGAGTCTGGTGGTTCTGTGAAGTTTACGATAAAAAAAAAAAAAAAAAAAAAAGGCTTACTGTATTCTTATTTTTATCATGATCTATTTGGTCAGTTAAACTTCCTTAAAATGGCAGTCACCTGTGCTGAACACTACAGATCCTTTGAAGAGTATGTAAATAAATACGAAGATAACAAATAAACGTTTTAACTGGGTTTTTTTTTTTTTTTGAGAGTTTTTTGTCTCCTAGAATTCATGTCATTTTTATATGAAGTAAGTTTAAGTTTTGAAAATTAACCACAGACACGCAGGCGTGATGGAAAAATTGGAACAATATGGAAAAAGGACTATTAGGTAAAATGTGAACATTTCTCATCCTCCAGTCTTAATTCGGTGTGTAAAGTTAACCATTTACTGAGCATCTTTATAAATGCGTTTTTAAGCACATATATGAAGTTGGATTTTGTGGGGGAGGGGGCACGGAGGAATACCGAACACATTGGTATATCACTTGTTTCTTTCTCTTGTTTGTATGTCTTGCACATCATTATTTATTATGTATAGGTCTCTCTGATACTTTATAAAGGTTAAGTAGGATTTCATTAGTTTGAATGAGAGCTATAATTATTTAACCTATTGAAAGACATTTAATTAGTTTCTTTTTGTTACCACGAATAATGCTTTATTTGAAGTCAACATTAAATTTGATTAGTTTTAATTACAAACTTTAAATCTTAAAAAATTTTTTAAAAAATTGGAGGAATGTAAGGTGAAAAGTGCAGCTCTCACTTCCCCCTTGTAGTCCTACCTTTATTTTAAAAGTCGACTATTAGGAAAACTTCCTCTGATTATTTCTGGAGCATGGATTCCTGCAAATGGAATTGCTGGGTTAAATGTTATGCATGTTTTAAATTTTGATAACCATTTCTCCCTCTTTTCAGAATTATTCTTGACTGTTACACATTCTCCAGATAAACTTTAGACTCAACTTAGAAGTTTAAAAAAAAATCCTTTGGTTTTTTGAGTGATGTTACATTGAAATTTTAGATTAATTGGGGGCGAACTGACCTGTATGATACTGAGTCTCTCCCCTCATTTCTGTATGCATATATGGTATGTCTTTCGCTTTTATTCACATCTTGCTTTATATTATTGGGTAGAGTTTTATCGCTTGTCCCCCCCCCCCCATATGAATGGCATTCCTTCCTAGTATTCCTAGCTATCTTTTGATTTCCTCTAGTGGATGGAAACTTTCAGTGATATTTTCTCTCTCTCTCTTTCTGGTTATAGGAAAACTTTTGGATTTTTTCTGTTTATCATGTATCTGCTCACTTGAGCTGATAATTATCTGAAAGTATTCACAGCTTTCTTGCTTACTTTTCATATTTTATAACTTAAGTGTTTTCCTCATTGCTTTGGCTAGTATACTTCCTATATAATTTTGAAGAATAGCAGTGATAGCTAAAAATTTGTTGTTTCTGACTTTGAGAGAATGCTTCTGATGTTTCAGCATCAGGTATGATGTTTTCTGAAACTTCCTGGTAAATGGAGAATACTAAAATATTTTCTGTTCTTGGCTTTCCAAAATGATTTTTGTTCTCTTTTATTTCTGATGACATTTTTAAAAACTATCAGTGGATGTTGAATTTTATTGATGTTTTTGATTTTTTAGTGATTATATAAGGACATCACCAATATTCCCTGGTTAATATTTTCCCAAAGAGCTCCATTTTAAAGACTCAACTTTATAGAGGATAATTTAGATACAATAAAATGTGTGTATTTAAAATACACAATTCAGTATCTTTTGACAGATACGTACATCCTAGTACGACCACCACATTCAAGAGTAGAATGTTTTCATTACCTCAGTCAAGAATATCTGTCATTCCCAAAAGTTCCCTATGACATGTACAGTAAGTGACATTTATATCCCTCAGCCCCATGAAATCATTGTCCCCTCTCTCTCTCTCTCTCTCTCACTATAATTTGGTTTCATTTGTTCTAGAATTTCATGTACATGGAATTACATGATATGTACTCTTTTGCATTTAGCTTTTCTTCTCTCAGCATGATGTTTTTGAGAATCATACATGCATGCTTTTGTGTGTTTAACCGATTCATAACTTTTTAATTTTGAGTAGTAGTCTGTGGTGTTGATTTAGTGCAATTTGTTGACCATTTCACCCTATTTATAGATATATAGATTGTTTCCATTTTAGGGCCTCTATTGTAAAGCTGCTATGAACATTCATTTATGACGTTTGGTTTGAAGACAGATTTTTGTTTCTCTTGGGCAAATACCTAGAAATGCATTTGTTGCACTGTATGGAAATGAATGTTTAAATATAAAAACCTGCCACACTGTTTCCTATTTTACAGTTCTAGTTGCTCTATACCCTCATCAACATTCGGTTATTTCAGTCTTTTTAATTTTAGCCCTCCAATGAGTATGTAGTAGTATCACGCTGTAATTTTAATTTGCATTTATCTGATGATTAATGACACTGAAAATTTGCTCTTGGTTGTTCGTATGTCTTCCTTTGTGAAGTATCTGTTCAAATCTTTTGCCCATTTTTAAACATTAAGTTTTTTGTTTCATTGAGTTTTAGGAATTCTTTATATATTTTTGTGTACACAGACTTGTATGTACACAATGCAGTCTGAGGCTTACCTTTTTGTGTTTCCTAACTTTTCAAATTAGAGGATCTTTTCATTTTGATTACATTCATAAGCGCCCAGCTCTTGAGTTTCAGTTCAGGTTGATATCTCATGGTCATGTGATCCAGCCCCTCACAGGTTCTACATTCAGCTGAGAGTCTGCTGGAGATTCTCTCTCTCCCTCTTCCTCTCACCCTACAACTTGGGCTCCTCTTTCTGTCTCTCTCTCAAATAAAATAAATCTTGAAAAAAAAAAATTCGGTTCATCAGCCCTCCTTTGATGGTTTGTGTTTGTGTTCTAAATTTGGTCAATGCAAAGTTATGCAGCTCTCCTCTTAATGTTTTCTTCTACAAGCTTTATAGTTTTGGCTTTTATGACAAGGTGTATCATGCATTTTGGGTTAATTTTTGTATATGGTGTGAGAAGAGTTAAGGCTCATTTTCTCAGTTCCAGCACCATTTGTTAAGAACACTTTTCTTTCCTTACTGAATCAACTTAGTCAAAAATCAATTGACCAAATACAAAGGAGTCTATTTGTGGACTAACCCCTTGATCTTTCTACATATCATTTTGCCAATACATACATTGTCATGATTATGTTGTTGCTTTATAATAAGTCTTGAAATCAGGTAGTGCAAGTCCTTGAACTTTGCTCTTTTTTGGGGGAGGGGGGAGTATTTACTTTTTTTGTTTTGAAGTTTTTTATTTGAATTCTAGTTAGTTAACATATGGTGTAATAATTAGTTTCAGGTATACAGTACTGTGATTTGATACTTACATACATCACTGGTGCTCATCACAAGTGTACTCATTAATCCCCATCACCTATTTAACCCATCCCCTCCCCACCTCTCTTCTGGTAGCCATCAGTTTGTTGTCTATATTTAAGAGTTTCTTGGTTTGCTCTCTCTCTTTTTTTTTTTGGTCCCTTTGCTTGTTTGTTTTATTTCTTAAATTCCACATAGAAGTGAGATCATGTGGTATTTGTCTTTCTCTAACTGACTTACTGTTTTTCAAACTCATTCTTGCTATTCTAGTTTCTTTGCTTTTCCATAAAATTTTTTAGAAGTGACTTAGTGGTTTCAGTCTTTCATGATTAGTTATTTCATCAAGTTATTATTATATATTAAGTATTATTTTGTATATATTACCATGTTAAGTATACTAGGCCTTTTACCAAGTTAAAGATGTTGTCATTCCATTCCTTAATGTTGGGAATTTTTATGAAGTGGACATTGAATTTTATCATATTTATTGAGATGATCATATGGCTTATCTTCTTTGGTCTGTTAATAAGTTGGATTACATTGCTTTATTTTCAGATGTTAAATCAACTTTGCATTCTTTAGATAAATCTCATATGGCCATAATGTATTATCATATTCATAAATTTGTGGATTTGATTTGCTCAGTTTGTTGAGTACTTTTTTGTATTTATGTTCAGGAAGGTTGCTTTTTCATGTGATTTTTTTTTTTTTTTTTTAATTTATTAGGATCATGCTGGTCTTACAGAGTTTTAAAGTGTTTCTTAACATTTTCTGAAAAATTTCAGATGAGTGGTTATTTGTTTCATAAGTCTTAGTTAGAGTTTGCAGGCTAACCCATCTGGGCCCAGAGTTTTCTTTTTGAAAGGTTTTAAAGTATTAATTCAATTACTTAAATAGTTGTAAGATGATTAGGGTTATCTGCTTGAAAGCTTTTGGTTTTTGACTAGTGAATTACTTTTATCACTATGTGAGTGTTAGTGGCTTTTGTCTTTGAAGGAGTTTGTCTTTCATCTATTCATCTCCATAGAGTTTTTTTTTTTTTTTTAATCCTTTTAGTGTCTGTAGTTACTGTAGTGATGTCTTTTCATTTATTCTTTATGTTGGCCATGTGTCCTCTCTTGTCTTTATTAGTTTGTGTCGAGGTTTATCAATTTTACCAAAGATCCATTTTTTTTGTTTTATTGCATTTAAAAAAAAAACAACAACAACTTTTCAGTTTCATTGATTTCTGGTCTTTACTATTTATTTTTGTATGCTTTTGGGTTTAAATCCATTCTGTTAGAATTCTGTAAGGTATAAGCTTGGACCATTGATTTGAGACCTTCTTTTCCTTCTAACAGTGCTTTAGATAGCCACACAAATTTTCTTAGGTTGGTATTTTCCAAGATAGACACACAAATTTTCTTAGGTTGGTATTTTCTAAGTTTTTTTTTTTTTTTTTAGATTTTATTTATTAAAAAAGAAAAGATTTATTTATTTATTTGACAGAGAGAGAGCACAAGTAGGGGGAGCAGCAGATAGAGGGAGAGGGAGAAGCAGGCTCGCTGTGGAGCAGGAAGCCTGATACAGGGCTGGATCCCAAGACCCCAGGATCATGATGTGAGCTGAAGGCAGATGCTTAACTGACTGAGCCATCCAAATACATAAGTATTTTCTAAATTCTTATGTGACTTTCACTTTGACCCAAGATTGTTTGGAAGTATATTGTTTAATTTCCAAATACTTGGTGATTTTGCTTAAAGCTTTTTGTAATTGATTTTTTTGTTTAATTTTTTTGAGGCAGATAACATACTTCCTATAATTTCTTTAAGTTCTTTGAAGTTTGTTTTATGGCCCAGAATATGTAAATGTTTGTAATGTTCCATATGTATTTCAAAATAATGTGCATTTTGCTGCTTTTGAGTGGAGTATTCTATAAGTTCTGTATTGCATATTATATATTTTACATTAAGTATTCTGTAATTGTCAGGTCAAGTTGACTGATGGTCCTTATTAGGTTTTATGTTTCCTTACTAAGGTTTTGTTTACTTGTTTTGTTGATCATTGCAAGAAGTGTTGAAGTCTCCAAGTGTAATTGTGGATTTGTCTATTTTTCCTTTTCTAACAATTTTTGCTTCATGAATTTTGAACCGCTTTTGTTATGTGCATATATATTTAGGATTCTTATGTTTTCTTAGTAAATTGACCCCTTTATATAATATGCCTTCTTATTTCTGACTGTATTCCTTCTTCTGCAGTCTGTTTTATCTGTTATTTGATATCACCAGTCTATCTTTTGGTTAGTGTTTGCATGATAAATCCTTTTACTTTACATCTATGCCTTTATATTTAAAGTAGTTTTGGTTTTGACAACCAACTTTTTTTTGATCCATCCTGACCAGTCTGGCTTTTTAATTAGGTTGTTCAGATTGTTTATATTTAATGTAATTATTAATGTGATTAGGTATAAATCTACTATCTTAGTAGTTGTTTTTTAGTTAATCTATCTGCTGAATGTTATATATTTTTATCTTCATTATTAGCTTGCTACTTACACTTATTTTGCCTCTTTAAAAATTTTATACTGGTTTCTTTATGATTTATATTATACATCTTTAATTCTACTCTATATTCAGGCAATGTTATACAACTTTATAGTTTTAGAGCTCCTCAGCAGTATATTGTCAACTTCTTCTTAACTATTTTTTGCATTATTATTGTCATATATTTTATTTTTCATGTGCCATAAGCTCATAATAGCTTGCTACTATGATTGCTTTAGACCTGCTTTGTCCATTATGTCACTAGCCAGTGTGACTATTTAATTTGAATTTAAAATAGTTAATATTAAGTTTAAATTAATTTTCTCTGTGTACTAGCCATTTTGTAAGTGCTTAGTAGCCACCTGTAGGTTTTAGCTTTGAGATTGAACCACCTACGAAGGTTTCCATCATCTCAGAAAAAATCAGTGAGTGCTACTTCACACACTTTTGTTTTGAAATAATTAAAAAGTAAGGCAAAAATATGTTTTACATTTATCTTCACATTAAGTGCAGATAATTTAGAGTTCCACATTTCTTTGTAGAATCAAATATCTGTTTTCTACTTTTTCTGTAGTTTCAGTCTATTGGTAACAACATCTTTTGGGTTGGCTAAAATGTACTCTTTCTTTTTCTTTTTTTTTTTTTTTGCAGAGTACTTTGCTAGGTATAGAATTCTTTGTTCACAGTATTTCTTACATTAAAGATGCTGTATATAATCTTTTCTTGATTGCATAGTTTCTGATGAGAAGTTGGTTGTAATTCTTCATTCCTCTGCATCAAAATGTTTCCTTTATTGTTGGGTTTTTATTGCAGGTTGAAAATGATTTGTATTGAGGTGTGCATGTTTTCTTTTTGTAGGGCTTTTTGTGAGTGGTTGCTGAGCTTTTTTTAGATTTAAGGTTTGATCTCTTAAATCATATTTGGAAATTTCTCTAGGTTTTCTCTTCTACTTAGTTCTTCTGCACCACTTACTCTCTCTTCTTGTGAGACTTCCATTGCATAGCTGGTAGTTTTTGATAAAGTCCTACAATTCTTGGAGGCTCTGTTTGTGTCTTCCCCACACTTTTTTTTTTCTCCTTTTTTAAAAATTACTTTGTATTTCAGTTTGGGTAATTTTTCATAACCCCTCTTGAAGTGCATTTTTACTTCCTCCTGGTCATTTGATGAGCCCATACAATTTTTTTTGGGGGGGGGGTATCGCTATTAATATGTCTTTTATTTCTTGCAGTTGTATTTCCATCTCTTGAAATCCTTGATCTGTTTCCTAGCTCTATTCCAGAAGCATTTTTTCTTTCTTCTACTTCTCCCCTAACCACAATGGAGAACAGTGATTGGTGTCCTTCTGTCACTGGTGTAAGGTTTTTTTCCCCCCATATGGGTGAAAGGCCCAGGTAGGACTTCATTCTTTTCTTCGTTGGAAGGCAGTATCTTCCTTCCCCTCTGAAAGATACCTTCTTAGTCTTCAGCCTACTTCCCAATTTTTTCAGCATCCCTGGATAGGAGCCTTTGAGTGGGTGCCAACTTTCTATGTTTGTGCAGTTCTCAGAGATTTTGTACTCTAATTCAACCCACACTTTGTCTTTACTTGCAATATAATTACCTGAGATGAGAAAACGTAAAACACTCTTTAGGGAAGGTAAATTATCCTGATCCGCTAGGAAATAACATTCAATGTATAGGAAGGATGCATTTTGTAATTTCAAGGGGAACCATTTAAAGATTGGTACCAAAAGGTACATTAAACAAGCTAATAGGTGAAGTAAAATGGAATAGTTACAAAAAAAAATTTTTTTTTGACCGGTACCAAAGTCAAGAAAAGAAGGATAAAGGAACAAAGAACAAATGAGAAAGATGATACTTAAACTCAAATATATTAATAATTACATTAAATGTAAATGGACTGTGCACTTCAGTAGCAATACATGTATTGTTAGGCCTTATAAATAAGACCCACCTATATTCTGCTTATAAAAAACACTTTAAATGCAAAAGTACAAATAAGATGAAAGTAAAAAAGAATTGAGTATTGTCTGCAAACACCAAAGGAAAGCTGATGTGGCTCTAATAATCCTGTACAAAATAGATATAGGGCAAGATGTATTATAAGAAATTGAGGATTGTATTATAAGTGGGTCAATTCATTAAGAAGACATAATAATTCTAACTGTGCGTTCACCTAATAATACAGCTTTTGAATGTAGAAGTTAGCATAAATAACAGGAAAGATGTATATGTATTCATAGCTGAGATTTTGAATATACATGTAAAGTCACTGATAGAACAGTTCCAAAAATATCAGTAAAGGAATACAATTGAATAATCACTTTGACATAATTGACATTGATAGAACATCATATCTAACAACTGAAGACCATACTTTTTTTTTAAGTGCACTTCTGACATTTGACAAAGTAATTCTTAAAGAATTATCACATTTCAGATTGACATTACATAGTGTATGTTTTCTGATCATTGAGGAATTAATTACGGTTCAGTAACGGAAAAATAACCAGAAAGCTCCAGATGTTTGAAAGTTAAGCAAGACCTTTCTGAATACTGCATTAATCAAAAACAAAGTCACAATAAAAATTAGAAAACATTTAAGTCTGAAAAACAACAAAAATGTTCTATCAGGGGGGCTCCGGGGTGGCTCAGTGGGTTAAAGCCTCTGCCTTCGGCTCAGCTCATGATCTCAGGGTTCTGGGATCGAGCCCCACATCGGGCTCTCTGCTCAGCGGGGAGCCTGCTTCTCCTCTCTCTCTGCCTGCCTCTCTGCCTACTCATGATCTCTGTCTGTCAAATAAATAAATAAAATCTTTAAGAAAAAAGATGTTCTATCAGAACTTATGGAATGAAACTGAAGCAGTACTTTACGAGAACTCTGTAGCTTTCTGTGCATATATTAGTAAAGAAAAAAGGTTAAAAATTACTACTTTAAGCTTGCAACTGAAGGAAACAGCAAATCAAACCCAAAGAAACTAGAAAGATGGAAATAGTATATAGAAAAGTAGAAATTAAGGAGCTACAAATGTTTTATAGTCAGTTTGTTGAGAGGACTTTTTAAAAACAATAAATGTGTAATGAACTGATGAAGGAAAAAATGGGAAAAGACATAAGTTACCAATACCAGGAATGTAAAAGGCATTAATAGAGACCTTTTGGATAGTAAATTATTAATAAGAAGAAATTATGAGCAGCTTTATTTTAATATTTGATAAGTTGAATGAAAGATGATAATCTCTGAAAAATATAACTTATCAAAACTGACATGGGAAATGGAAAATGAGTTGACTAATGTCTATTAAACAAGTTGACTTTTTGAAAACTTTTCTATAAAACCCCAGGCCCAGGTGGCTTCACTGGTAAATTGTAAACATTTAAGTAAGATACATTGCCACTTTTTCACAAATTCTTCTGAAAAAAAGTATAAACATCCCCCACAATATTTTATGATTTTAGTGTAATCTTGATAGGAAAAGCTAACAAAAGCATGAAAAAGGGGAAAAATATAGGCTAGTATTTATCATGAACATAGATACTGAAATAATCCAGTGATATATAGAAAGGGTAATATAGATCAGAAATTTGTTCCAGGAATGCAAGGTTGGTTTAATGTTTTTAAAGTTAATCAGTGTAGTTCATCTCTTTAACAGAACAATATAGAGAAACAATAGGATCATTTCTGCAGATAAAGAGAAATAATTTGACAAAGTTCAACATCCATTCATGATATAAATCCTCATCATCTTTAGCAAATGAAGAAAATATCCTTTATTTCCTCAAGATAATCAGAAAATGGCAACACCTGGGTAGCTCAGTTAGTTAAACATCTGCCTTCTGCTCAGGTCATGATCTCAGGGTCCTGGGATGGAGCTCCATGTCAGGCTCCCTACTTAGTGGGGAGTCTGCTTCTCCCTCTCCCTCTGCCTCTCCCCTCCCTGTTCATGCGTGTGCACTCTCGCTCTCTCAAATCTTTTTTTTCTTAAAGAGTAACAGAAAACATACAGTTAACAGCATACTCAATGAAAAGTCTTGTTTCATGTCTAATATCTTTTCTTCTATTCACTGTTACATTGTTATATATGTTATACAAGGCCAGTATGCAAAAATGAATTTTAAGGTGTATATTAGCAACAAAAATGTGTAAAATAAAATTAGAAAAGTATCTTTAGAATAGCATTATGTAGGGGCACCTGGGTGGCTCAGTGGGTTAGGCCTCTGCCTTCAGCTCAGGTCATGATCCCAGGGTCCTGGGATCGAGCCCCGCGTCGGGCTCTCTGCTCGGTGGGGAGCCTGCTTCCCTTCCTCTCTCTCTGCCTGCCTCTCTGCCTACTTGTGATCTCTTTCTGTCAAATGAATAAATAAAATTAAAAAAAAAAAAAGAATAGCATTGTGTAGCAACTGAGTGGCTCAGTTGGTTAAGTGTCTGCCTTTGGCAGAAGTCATGATCCCAGGACATCGGGCCCCTTGCTCAGTGGGGGTCTGCTTCTCCCTCTCCCTTTGTCCTCTCTCCCAAGTAAGTAAGTAATTAAGTAAGTAAAATAACCAAAATATGTGATATCTTTAAGAATAAATATGATAAAAATTGAGGAAAACTTCTCTGGCAAAAATGATAGAACAATGCTCAGAAACATCTTATTTTATTTTTAAAATATTTATTTTAGAGACAAAGAGTGTGGGGGTGAAAGGGCAGAGGGAGAGAGAATCTCAAGTAGACTCCCTGTGCTGAGCATGGAGCCTGACTCAGGCTCAGTCTCTCTCAGCCCTTCAATCTTAACTAGAGCCAAAATCAAGAGTCAGATGTTTAATTGACTGAGCCACACAGATGCTCATAGAGACATCTTAAAATACTTTAATAATAGAGAAATATTCCATCTTTATGTAGTAGGAAGCTCAATATTGTTACCATGTCAATTTCCCTCATGTTGAACTATGGGTTCAATACAATCTGAAAATTCCAGATTTTTTTTTTTTTTTGGTCAAATGGATTCCAGAATTTATATTAAAATATAAATGTCTCAGATGTCATGACTTATTGTGAACCTATAGTCATTAAAACTGTGTGTATTGTGGTGCCTGGGTGGCTCAGTGGGTTAGGCTTCTGCCTTTGGCTTGGATCATGATCTCAGGGTCCTGGGATAGAGCACTACATCAGGCTCTCTGCTCAGCAGGGAGCCTGCTTCCCCCTCCACTCCCCCTCTGCCTGCCTCTCTGACTACTTGTGATCTCTCTCTGTGTGTCAAATAAATAAATAAAATCTTTAAAAAAAACAAAAAAACCCCATGTGTATTAGAACAAGGTAGATTAAAAAGGTCAATGGAAGAATATGAGTGTCTAGAAATAGCCCTTCATATAAACTGTTCTTGGTTTATGACAAGAGTGCCACGAAATTAAGAAGAGAATGCATTTACTTTTAATAAATTGTGTTAGATAAAGTAGATACCCACATGATAATGAAATGAATCTTGATTTATACTTGATGCTATATCTTCAAAAGTTCATTTGCGTTTCATCTTAGATCTAAACGTAAAAGCTAAAATTATGAAGCTTGTAGGAGAAAACCTAGATGAATCTATATCACCTTTGCAAAAATTTCTTAAGTAGAACATAAAATTAATAAATTAGACTGTACAATTAAGAATTTCTATTTTTCGGTTGCCTGGGTGGCTCAGATGGTTAAGCATCTGCCTTCAACTCAGGTGATCCTGGGGTCTTAGGATCGAGTCCTGCATCAGGCTCCTTGCTCAGTGGGGAGCCTGCTTCTCCCTCTGGCTCTCTCTGTTTCTCATGAATAAATAATAGAATCTTTTTAAAAAAATTCTATTTTTCAATCTATCATTAAGAAAGGAAAAGGCAAGCCACAGACTGTTAGTATAGTTGGGATAAATAAGTCGGGTAAAGGACTTGTATCAAGAAAATACACATAAATTACAAGTCAAAAAGAAAAAGGCACACAGCTCAGTTTTTAAGAACATGCCAAAAAGTGACCAGATTCTTTACAAAAAGAAGGTATACAAAAGGCAGTGTACACAGGTAAAGTTGCTCTATGTTATTATTCATCAAGGAAATGTCATCATCACACACCTACCAGAATGGCCCCTGTTAGAGATTCACAATAACAAGGGTTGCTAAAGATCAAAGCAACTGATACTACTATATGTTGCTAGTGAGGACTACTTTGGAAAACTGGTAACAACTGTTACAGTTAAGCATGGCTGTATGTCCTGTGACCCAGTAATTCCAGATCATACTACCCAAGAAAGGTAAAAAATGTGTATAAGAATATTTATAACAACATGAATGAATCCCAGAAACATTGTGTTGGGCAAAAGTAGACAGACCACAAAAGAGTTCATACTGTATGATTCCACTTGTGTAGTTTAAAACAGGAAAAACTAATCTAGAGTAGAAGTCCAGAAAGTGGTTGCCTATGGTTTGAGAGAAGTTTAATCAGTTGGAAGGGGTGAGAGAGAACCTTCTGAAATGATGGTAATGATTTATATCTTGATGTAGGTGGTAGTTATTTGGATATATGATATAGGAAGAAATTCATTGAACTATATAATGCATGCTGAAGAGTTTTGTACTTTTTAAAAAATAGTTCTTCAGCAAATGATTGCAGAGAAAAGGAAAATACTTGAAAAGATTTTATCATGAAAATTTCTAAACAAATTTCTGTGGAGTACAAGGAAACCACATTTATACAACAACTTGCATCAACATTTTGCCATGCTTGTTTCTTCGTTTCTCCAAACCTACTCATATAAGCTCTTTTTTTTTTTTTTTTTTGTAGTTAAAACACATACAAATGTCTAAATATCATAGGTATATTAATTTGTTTTGGACATATTTTGTGAATTTTTATCATCATGTCAAGTTTGCTACATTTAATATGCACAACATTGAATTTTCTATTTTTCTTTTTTCCTGTACTTTTTTTTTTTTCTGTTTCTTGGCTTATTGACATGGAAATAATTCTAAACTGTTTATTTGGAACTGATTTGACTTGGCATCCCAGAGGAGGGTGGGTTGAGCAGGGCCCTTCTTAGGTCACATTTAAATCAGATCTTCCTATCTAAATGAGAGGTAAATTTGAGGAATAGCTTTCATCCTTTTTTTTTTTTTTTTAAATGTATTGGTATTTTATTCTTCCATCTCAATTTGTCTTTGACTTTAATCTTTTTTTTCCCCTTTGCCAGTTATATTTGCAGTAAACCATAAAAAGTCCTTATTGTTCTACTGTGTTGGCTATATGCCTATTTAATTTCTCTCCATGGATATTCATTTAAAAATAGCATTTTGTAGCAGTTATTTTTTTCTTTTAAAGCTTTATTTATTTGAGAGCAAGAGAGCGCTCACATGAGAGAATGAGAGAGCATGAGAGTGTGCAGAACCGTGGGGGGCCAGCAGGAGAGGGAGAAGCAGATTCCCTGTTTAGTGGGGAGCTCGACATGAAGCTCCATCCCAGAATCCTGAGATCAAGACCTGAGCCCAAGGCAGACCCTTAATTAACTGAGCCATTTAGGTGCTCATTTGCATAAAACTTCTTAAAACAATTTTTAAACAATTTTTAAAACCATTTTGGATGAGATATAGGCTTTTCCATAACAAGTTGGAAATACAGTTTTTTAATCTACTTAAATATAAAAATTTTGGATTATCTAAAGGTCTGTTTCCAATTACATATATTTTATGTTTTTTTTAGTGGAATTTTCACTGTATCCGTACTGAGTTTATTAAAGCTTTTACAGTAATTGACAGAAAAGTCACGAAAATTGGTATTTAAGTAAGCTTACTAGCCTTTTATTAGATTATCTCCTTGTGTTAGTAGGGATAGTAAATCCATTTGATCTCAGAAGTTTATAAGTTGTACTTTTAAAATTTCTCTCTGAATTATCTATTGTCATTTCTACAGTTGTTCATTTACAGAATCTAGTAGTCATATCCCGGAAGTTTTCTTGTGTGTCAGCTTGTAACTTCGAAGTCTAGTGGCTGATAGTACATTATTTGATTTGCTACAATTCAGTCTTCTTGTTTGTAGCAATATATAGGAATAATATCACCTTAGTCCTTAATTATTGTGTATCTGCTAGTTACATTTAGTAGAATATTTTGCAGTTGCCACTGTGTACAAGCAACCTTTTGTGCTTGTGCCTAGAAGATATGAAAAATCTAGAGAAAAATTAAAAAGAATGTGTAAGTATGAGAAATAGTTTAAGTGTAAGCTAAGATTGTTATTCAAAGTAAATACTTTATTAATCTCTTGGAATGTTTACTTTGCCTTAGCAGCTAAAAATAGAAAGATGAGATAATGTTAGTAAACTAAGTTAAGGTGCCTCTGAGTGGGTCAGTCAGTTTAGGGGTCTGCCTTCAGCTCAGGTCATGATCTTGGGGTCTTGGGGTCAAGCCCTGTGTTGGCCTCTCTGCTCAGCAGTGAGTCAGCTTCTCCCTCTCCTTTTGTGATCTCTCTTGTTCTTGCTCTCTCTCAAATAAATAAAATCTTTAAACTAAGTTAAAATGTAATTGGTTCCATCATATACAAAACAGATTTCTGGCAATACTTGTTATAGTTTGTCATAAACTCATTTTGTCATAAAGTTTGTATTATTGAATTTATAACTCAAGTTTGATAATAATTAACCAAAATTTTGTATGACTAATATTTTACTGAAAGGAAATGCAGACTATGATGTAATTTTAGAAGTTTGTTATATGAGGAATTTTAAGAAATGTTTTTAGGGCATTTTGTAGGCATTTTTATAAAGGCAAATATGAGAGAATGTAAAACAGATTTTCCAGTGGGCTCGGAAGAGTAATCAGCACTTTGCCTTTCAAATAGTTTGATTAAATTATATTTGTTTATCAACTTACTTATCTATTTCTAGGAAAGGTAGCTGGACAGTGAGTTATTTATAGGCAGCCTGCTAACTGAGAGAAAGTAGTTGCAAATTATATACGTGATAAAGGGTTAATACCCAAAATATATTAGGAATCATGCAACTTAATAGCAAAAAACCAATCCAGTTAGAAAATGGGCAGAGCATATGAGCAGACATTTTTCTAAAGACAACATACAGAGGCACCTGGGTGGCTCAGGAGGTAAAGCCTCTCCCTTTGGCTCAGGTCATGATCTCAAGGTCCTAGGATCAAGCCCCACAACAGGCTCTATGCTCAGCGGGGAGCCTGCTTCACCCGTCTCTCTCTGCCTGCCTTTCTTGCCTACTTGTGATCTCTCTGTCAAATAAGTAAATAAAATCTAAAGACAACATACAGATGGGCAGCAGGTATATGAAAAGATGTTCAGTGTCATTAATCATCAGAGACAGGCAAATCAATAAATGAGATATTAACTCTCATCTGTTAGAACGGCTTTTATTAACAAGAAAAGAAGTAACAAGTGTTGGTGGGGATATGAAAAGAAAACAAACAAACAACCCTGTGCACTCTTGAGGAGATTGTAAACTGATGCAGCCACTGTGGGAGACAGAATGGAGGTTCCTCAAAAAATTAAAATTAGAACTACCATATGATCCAGCGGTTCTACTTCTGGGTGTTTATCTGAAGAAAACAAAAATACTAACTTGAAAAGATAACTACACCCCTGTATTCTTTGTAGCATTATTTATAATGGCCAATGTATGGAAGCAACCTAAGTGTCTATTGTTTGGTGAATGAATAAAGAAGATGTGGCATAAAGTCAGGGAATGCAGAGGTTTGCTGGCTAGACGTGAGAAAGGATTCTCTTCTAGAGTCTTTGGGGGAAATATGGCTCTATTGACACCTTGATTCTGGACCTTTAATTTCCAGAACTGTGAGAGAATTTTTTAAGGAAAGAAAGACAAGAAGAAGGGATTGTCCTAGGGAAGGAAAAAGTTGCAGCAGTGTGTGTGTATACACGTACAATGGAGTATTATTCAGCCATGAAAAAAGAATGAAATCCTGCCATTTGCAACAATATGGGTAGACCTTAAGGGTATTATACTAACTGAAATAAGCCAGACAGAGAAAGACAAATACTGTTATGACCTCATATGTGGAATCAGTAAAAGCTCATAGATACAGAGACCAGATAGGTTGTTGCCAGAGGTGGGAGTGGGAGGCAGGCAAAATGGGTGAAGAGGGGCAAAAGGTACAAACTTCCAGTTACAAAGTAAGTCAGTCATGGGAATTAACATACATTGTGGTGTCTATAGGTAATAATCCCATGTCATATATTTGAAGGTTGCTACAATAAATCTTAAAAGTTTAAGAAAAAAATTTGTTACTATTTATGGTGATAGATGTTAACTAGATGGATGTTACTTTGATGATCATTTAGCACTCTATACAAATATCAAATCATTATGTTGTATACTCAGTACTAATATGCCAGTTACACCTCTGTTTTTTGTTTTTTGTTTTGTTTTTTTTTTTGAGTTATTTTTGGCTCCCAGCAAATATGTCACTGGGGTATAGATCCAAGCTTTTAGTTGAAACTCTTCTGGAAGTTCAGCGGATTTCTCCTTTCCTTTGCCTAAAACTTCACTTAAATCAGCCAGATTTAAATTCTAAAAGTAAGTGTTCCTGATGCAGTAGGTATGTAGTGAATATCTGTTAGAGGAAAGGTAGAATATAGGAGCTAAGAGCAGGTCTGACATTGCCCGCCAGCAGAACACCAATGTAATTCATTTTGGTACTATCAATCCTAGTATGGCACTACCTATGCTGCGAATAAGCAGATCTTATTTAAAAGGGAGAAAATATGCTTTCATGAGTTGGGGGGTAGGAAATCTTTGTTTTAATATTAAGTAGAAGTATAAGAAAAAATCAGTATCTTAGTGCATGTAATTTAAATTATTTGTGTTTATTATTTATTGCAGGATAATTTGTTATGCTTCAATAGAACTAATAGCTGGGAACATTTATTATATCTCATAGTTTCTGAGTCAGAAATTCAGGAGTAGCCTGTCTGGGTGGTCTCAAGGTCTCTCAGGAGGTTGCAGTCAAGGTATAGGTTGGGACTTCATCTGAAGACTTGATTGGGACTTACTGAAGGTGCTGCTTCCTGGGTGATTGATTCACATGGCTGTTACCAGAAGATGTGAGTTCCTTCTGGCTCTTGGCAGAAACTGCCAGTTCCTCAACATGTGGACCTTAGGATTGCTTGAACGATCTCCTGTGTAACAGCTTGCTTCTCCCAGAGAGAGTGAGCTGAGAGACAGCAAGAAGGAAGCTGCAATGACTTTTACGCCCTCATCTTGTACATTATACATTGTCTTCAGTAGAAACAAGTTGCTAAATACAGCCCACACTGAAGAGGTGCAGATTCAGCTTTGCTTTTTGAAGAAGTTTCAAAGAATTTGTAGATCAGAATTGTTTGTTCATTCATTCATCCTTTTGTTCAACAGACATTTGAATTCATACTGTGTTAGACTATGTGTTAGAACCAGTGCATTTAATAGATTGCATTAATAGTGCATTTAAGTAAGAAGAAAAAAGCAAGGTCTATGTCTTTAAAATCACTACTCTTTATTTATTTTCTTTAAAGATTTTTTTTTTTATTTGACACAGAGAGAGATCACAAGTAAGCAGAGCAGCAGGCAGATAAAGAGGGGGAAGCAGGCTCCCCGCTGAGCAGAGAGCCCAATGTGGGGCTTGATCCCAGGACCCTGAGATCATGACCTGAGTCGAAGGCAGAGGCCCAACCCACTGAGCTACTCAGGAGCCCCTAAAATCACTACTCTTTAAGTTCTGCTGTAGGAGGTGTGTATCCCATAACCATGCTTTTCCTTGTATTCTTTTGAAGGTTGTTTTTATTGTCTCTCTGTAGCTGCTGGCATATTTTTCCTAGTCAAAATGATAAAGTGATGACTTCCAGGTTAATAAGATCTAGAATTAATACTTTGCTGATTCACTCTTTTAATTCTTAGACAGCAGCGTATTTATATAGTTTACTTGATGACAGTTCATAAGAAAGAAATATATGAAAGTCCCAAAGCATTTGAATTGAATAATTGAATCATATGTTACTTATTACATGACTACTACAAAGAGCAAGAGACTAATTCAGCAAAGCAAACATCTCTTCAGAAAGAACTGGGACTGAATGTTTCTGATATACTTGAGATACAAGTTTGGGACTGATGAATTAACTATTTTAATCTATTTTAATCTTGACACACTACTGTGGTTTTTATTTCTTGCTCTTCATCCTCTCTCCTCCCTGTTTTGCTTTTTTTTTTTTTTAATTTTCATACTTTTTTATTTGGAAATGAGATAACACTGTTACAGATACCTGACTATAGCTGGCCTTAGGTGAAATAAAAATAATTAGTATTTACAGAGGGATTCCATTCTACGTTTTATTCATAAGGCATGAACTACTTTTGAAAAGAATAAAAGAAGCAGAGAACAAGAAAGTATAAGACATTTAGAAGATTATTACAGAGAATACTGGAAGTAAAAGTAGATGAAGTTTACCAGCTCACAGAGTGAAAATGAGAAAGAAAAGTTTACAGACAAAGGATTAATCTATATAGGCAAAATACAGAGAAAATACAAATTTTGAAAAAGGACATCTTTTAGACAAACTGACACAGGTCTTTTAAACAGCCCAATTAAGGCCATGTAGGAGAAATTTTAAAATGGCCTGCTCCTTAGAAAGTCCTTGTGGCATTATAGAATATCATTTATTAAGAGGATAACCTAAATATTCCAGGGAGAAAAATTAGTTTACATAGGAGAAATAAATTGGCAGAATGGGATGCCATATTCCAACATGTTGAAATGTTGGAATGTTGGAATGTTGGATGTTGGAAAACAGTGTGTCTCAGAGTTTGGAGAAAGTGGTTTTGGGCCATACAAAGTATGAGGGAGGGATGAAATGTTTTCAGGCATGTGACCCAGAGTTTATCTTCTTCTTTTTTTTTTTTTTAAGATTTTATTTATTTATTCGACAGAGAGAGATCACAAGTAGACAGAGAGGCAGGCAGAGAGAGAGAGGGAAGCAGGCTCCCCGCTGAGCAGAGAGCCCGATGCGGGACTTGATCCCAGGACCCTGAGATCATGACCTGAGCCGAAGGCAGCGGCTTAACCCACTGAGCCACCCAGGCGCCCCAGAGTTTACCTTCTTATGTAAAATTTCTGAAACAGTTACTCGATCTTCTAGTAAAGACAGACAACACACGCACATGAGGACATGGGATTCAAATCAGAGGACTTAACTCAGAAGTACAATCAAAAGATATCAGAGCCAGGGTCATGGGCCTTGAAAACAAGTAGACTTGTTTTCAAAAGTATAGACAAGGATGTTGGAGGGCTCAGAAGAGAGTATCTTTAGGAAGCAGGTGGAATCACATTAAAGACATTTTTTAAGGGGTGCCTGGGTGGCTTAGTTGGTTAAGTGTCCAGCAAGGTTAAGTATCCTTGATCTCAGCCCAGGTCTTGATCTCGGGGTCTTGAGTTAAAGCTCTGCTTTGGACTCCATGCAGGGTGTGGTGCTTCTTTAAAAACAAAACAAACCCTCTTACTCAAACAATGGTTTTCAGTTCTTTGGACTCTTTCCAGTTGCAGCTCCTTTTCTCTCACTATCTCTTTATAGCATTCTGCTCAGTCTTTTACATCCAGCATTCTACCAAAGGTGCCCTTGTCAGGATCTTCAGTATCCTCCATGTTGCTGAGTTCAGCGGCCAGTTATAGATCCTCCTCATACTTTATCTCTTAGCAGCATTTGGCACAGTGGATCAGACAGTTCTTCTCTCTGACGCACTTTCTTCATTTGGCATCCACACAACTGGGTTTTCCTTTTCTCTCATTGGCCTATGCCAGATTTTCCTATTACTTCTTTTTTCCTGGCCTTTTTGTGTTGGATCATCTCAGGGCTTCAGCCCTTGAAATTTTTTCCTTCACCAAGTACACTTAAATGTCCAAGTTCATGCTTCTTTGAATATTATTTACATACCGATCACTCACAAATAATACTGGCAGCTCAACGTTCTTTAGTCAACTCCAGGTTCCTATTTAACATTTTCTACTTGAATGTCTGATAGATATCTCAAATTTAACACATCTGAAACTAAACTGAATATATTTTCTCCAAACCTGCTTCTTCCACAGATTTTCCTATTTCAGTTAATGGTAACTCTTTTATGTTTCTAGTTGTCCAGACTATAAAGCTTCGAGTCAACCTTGACTCCTTCCTTACCTTATTTTATAAACTGTATCAGAAAATTTTGCTGACACTGCTTTCATAATTAATTCAGAATTTGACCATTTCTCACCACTTTTTTACCCTGGTTGAAACTATTGTCATCTCTTGCCAGTATTATTTTGATAGCTTTGCAACCAGGCTCCTTGCCTTTGACCTGTTTTCCTTCAGTCTGTTCAAAACAGTAGCCAGAGTGTTCCTCTTAAAACAGAAGTTAGGTAGTATCTGTTCTGTGTTCAGAACTCTTCAGTGCTTTTCCGGCTCACTTAGAATAAAACCTGCATTTCTTGCATTATCCTATAAGGGCCTAAGTGATCTGTTCCACCTAACCCTCCGCACCCACCCACCCTAACTAATTTTCTAACCTCATCTGTTGCTTTCTCTCTTATTTATTCCATCCCAGACTTCTTGCTATGATCACTTCTGAAAGTTTTCACCTCAGGAACTTCCTTTTATTCTGCCTAAAATGTTCTTGCCCTAGATTTACACATGGTTCTCTCCCTCACAGGTGTGGGATGATCAGATGATCACTACCCAGTGAGGTTTTCCCTAACCACCGTATTTCTAATTGCATACCCTCAGCAACTCTTCAGTCTCTGTTTTATTTTGCTCCACAGTATGTATTGTCTAACATATATTTATTTACTTCTTGTTTTGTTTAGTGTCTGTACCATATACTGTAATTTTAAGAGGTCAGGAATATTTGTACACTTAGTTCATTATCGTCAGCACTAGAAGTAGTACGTGGGAATATGGTGAAATAAAGCTTTATTGTAAAGAAAAGACTCAGTAAAATACTTGTGAATTTAAATCCATGATCATGCTTTACAGTTGCCATGTACTATACTGTGAATATGTGAAGATTCAAGTTATCTCAGATCATTCAGATTCAAGTTATTTCAGATCATTTTTCTTAGTATTAAAACAATTAAGTAGAGCTTATGTTTTTGCCAGTATAGTAGCTTTGGGGGGGGCAGTATTATTTATCCTTTAGCTGTTGCTAATAGTCTGACATGGTTCACAACCTATTGCTGAATTTGTAATTTATATTGGAGAATGTGTGTGTGTACTCTTTTGTATGTTAATATATAGCTATCTATGGCTAGACAGTTAACATGTACAGTTAAGCTCATTTGCAGAACTGTCATCTTCTACTAAGTGGTGATAGGCAATTAACAGGTAATTAGCCATATTTCCAATGTTTAAGTAAATAAGGTGTTTAAATAGAAATGTAAGCCCTTACCACGCTTTTTTAAAAAGCACAGGTTGCAACTTTTGAGGTAGTAAATGAATTAATGGCAAATCAGAAGGTCATTTTATATTTGTTACATGATAATAAAATATTTAGTTTTAAATTAGAGTAGGTTCTAATTTGGGATTAAAATATCTGAATGAGGGTCACCTGGGTGGCTTAAAGCCTCTGCTTTCGGCTCAGGTCATGATCCCAGTGTCCTGGGATCAGGCCCTCCATCGGGCTCTCTGCTTAGCAGGGAGCTGCTTCCCCCTCTCTGTCTCTGTCTGCCTCTCTGCCTACTTGTGATCTCTCTCTGTCAAATAAATAAATAAAATCTTTAAAAAAAAATCTGAATGGTAAGTTGACTATTTTTAAACAATATAATTATTTACACATACTAATTTTAAATTGTTCCAAGCCATTATGCATTTTTAAAATAAAGTTTGTATTCCTAGGGTTAACTTCTTTTAACAGTGCCAGGGCTAAAGGAATTCCAGTGCTTGATGGAGAAGCAGAGAGAGCATAGTGTAGTAGACCCCCAGATAGTTTGGTTACATAGCTCAGTAAACATTTCTTCCAGTTTGTCTGCTTATTTACTTTTAAATAATATCTTTGTTATCATTGTCAGTCTCAAGGATGATATATACTAATAAGGTTTTTTAAGAGGAGATGTAGCTTTTCAAATAACCATCTTGATAGTTGTAAGGTTTTTGTGGACTTGTCAGATCACATTGTATTTTTCTATTATGGGGCTAACAAAGAGCTTCACTAGGAGGAGTATTAGTTTTGCCATTTTTGTTTTGTGTTTTGTATTATTATTTTGTTTAATCCATGGTTTCTTTGTAGGAATCTTCTGCAGCTTGTTCATTGTATGAGTAAAAACCAAGTCATATCCATAATTGCACTGAACTGGGCACAAGAAAACTGCCATATATGTCACAGTATACTGAAAAAGAGCCAGCAGGTAAGCAGAGTTTGTCAATTCCTCTATATTGAGGACTTTGTATTTTTCTCTCAAGATACCTTGAATAGTGTACCTGACATGGAGTCATGGTCTTAATTTAAGGCCATTTTTGATTGGTATATTGAATATAAAGCTTAATTTCCAATTTTTGATATGAAAATAAGTATAAGTTCTTATTTTCTTTCTGTACCCCCTTGGCTACTATTTTGCTTTCCATTTTGGAGACTATTCCTTTGGAGGAGTTGTAAAGGGTACTGTTTCTGTAGTCAAACTCTTCAGTTACTGGACGGTTACTAAATACTGAATTTTAACTTTAATTTTTTTGATCTTTAAAATGAAGTACAATATCTGTCTCATAAGTTTGTTGCAGGAATTAAATAACAATGTAAAACTTGATTACTCTATGTTATAAATAATGTGTTTTTTATCTGTGCTTGGAAGCAGTTATATTGTTTTAATGCAATAAAACAAAAATATGTAATTGTTCCTTTGATTGTTTCATATACTGTGAGAAAATTTTTTTTACCTCTTGTATAATATATGTAAAATCTAACTGACTAAAGAAATTTAAACCTTTTATATATAGATGTGATAATGTTCTTAGTTAAAGGTGCTACTGTTTACTACTATATATGCTTCAGCCATCAGAACTTAGTATTAAAGTTGTTCAAATGTTGATGGGTTTTGCTACCATAGTGTATACCATTGGTAGTTTTGGAAGGTGGGGTAGCATGTCTTTGACTTGGCTCATTGCTGTTTTCTTTTGGAGAATTTTATCTGACCCTAATATTTGGAGTATGTTTTATTATGGCCCAGTTGGTTCTTCATGATAGTACCCAGTTAAAGTTATCTATTACCTTGGATAGGAATGCATTCACTTTTAATGTAATTGAAACCATCATTTCATGTACTAGTAATTCAAGGAGGTATTAAGGAGTTATACATAAGGTACTTTACTTAGATAATTTGGAGGATCATTGTCCAATCCTTAATGAGCTTTTGCAGTATGGTGTATGAATTTTGCACATGAGAAATTGCTTTTATTAGGTTACATCATAAAAATCTAAAATATCTTAAAGATACCAACCTTAAAAGCTATTTTTGGGGGTAAAGAGGCATATAACTCTCATAATATTTAATGTATACTTTTCAGGTATGTTTTACAGTATTAATAAGGTGTACTGGATGTTCAGTAGCATATGATTTGGCAAGAAATAGCATTTATGTTGAAATATTGCCCCTACTGGTCACCAGAATAAAAGTCATTGTATGCCTCTCTTATTTTTTAACTCTGTTTTTCAGCAATGGATCAAGAATCCAGCAAGGCTGCCTGGCCCAAACCAGCAGGAGGATATCAGACAATCACAGGCAGGAGATATGGAAGAAGACATGCATATGTCAGTTTTAAACCATGTATGACGAGGCATGAAAGAAGTTTAGGTCGGGCTGGTGATGACTATGAAGTGTTGGAACTAGATGATGTTCCAAAGGAAAATTCCTCAGGTGCGCAACATGGGATTATATAAGAGCTATCAATAAGCATGTAGGAATTGATCTTGTAATATTTGAGATTGTGTGTGGGTTTTATGTGTCTATGATACATTTCTCTCAAGAATTCTATTTTGGTATTTTAATTGAATTTAATATTATACAATTAAACATAGACAAAAATAGAATACAGTCAGTCATTAAAATACAGCTACATTGCCATGGCAGTGATTACCTTATCACATCCTTTAGCCAGTGGAGATCCTCAGCTTTCGAAAAAAAACTTTAATGTGAACTGAATATGTTTTTCTTGCATATTATATTTAATAGCTTTTTTGTTTTAATTGTATCTCCAAATAATTTAGGTTGGCTAATTTGATTTTTTAAAATCATTTTATGATGTATGAATGTCAAATAATAGTTATTTAATTAAAATTTCTTAATTATTCTGTGGTCTGGGAAAGTATTTTGCATATATGCATGTACTTTAATTACACATCTTTGGGCTACACATCTGTGGTCATCTTATTCTGAGCAAATTTGATAATTCTAGGTTATTTTTACTGTCATTTATAAACAAGAGCCTAAATTATTAGCTAATAAGTTCATTCTGTTAAAGAAGCCTTTCTCTGATATGATGAGACTGCTCTTTAGTTATTTATAATTCATAAATTTTTGTTCCAACAAAATGGGTATCATCCAGCAAAACTCAGATGTCATCATTCTTTATTATTACATTAGTAGTAATAAAAGGTAATCAGGCTTAAAGTGATTTATAGAATAGATATGATTTTATTTTTGTCCCAAGATATGACAGACTATGGCAAAGAGATTCAGCTTGTTGACTTTTTGTTGTTTTGCAGTCATAGCTGTAACATATCTAAAGTTAACTCATTATTATAGATGCATTATAAGAATCCATTCTGGGAGTAGAAATCTAATATATATCTGGGAACTGAGATATAATCTTCTGAATTGACATCAGACACAATCGAATTTCATTTCTGTTAGATCTGTAACCTGTTCTTTTATCTCTGAAAAATACTGTTGCAGTTATTTTAGCTGCCCATAATAAAAGAAGTTAAGTTTGTATTGTGCACCCTAACAACTGGGAGGACAGATTGGTTACCCTATGACTTGACTTATACCTCTCCTTTTAATGTCTTTTACAGAATGTTTTAGGTATCTGGATTTAGGCAAAAAACCTCCTAAAGACATCTGAGGCAGAGGATACTGAAGGGCTCTACAATGGCATAAATGAACTCATAGGGTAACCGGTGTGCCCTCTTTAAGGGTGGGAGCATAGAAGTACCTGCCAGAGAAATTCAGTCATACTCAAGCGCATAATTATTAGTATAATATCTGCTTAAATAGTCATTAGTAAATAAAATTATATTTAATGTCTCCAAATATGTTTTCTTTATTCTCTGTGAAGGTTCCAGTCCATCGGATCAAGTTCATTCTTCTTTACCCAATGACACTTTATTTGAAAAAAGTGAAACCGAAATTCCCATTTGTGATACAACATTGAATCAAACCATTGAGAGCAGTCCATCCTTTGCTGCAGTACATCATAGCGAGGAGGGCAGGGAGACTTTAGGAAGCAGTACAGATCTTCATAATCACTCTGAGGGAGAATATACTACAGAAGCTTGCAATGCTTCAAGTGTACAACATGGAATTTCATTGGTTCAGACTGACTCTTATAATCCAGATGGCACGCATGGAGAGGCCAGTGACCGTCTTCAGCTTTCTGCAGAAGTTGTGGAAGGTGGTGGCTATCAGGAAGCATTGGGCAATACAATATTTGAGTTGGCAAATGGAGAGGTAGAGGCATACACTGGTCTTTCACCACCAGTTCCCTCTTTTAACTGTGAAATAAGAGATGAATTTGAAGAGCTAGATTCAGCACCTTTAGTCAAAAGTTCTACTGGTGATACTGAGTTTGTCAGTGAGAACAATCAGGAATTTCAGAGGTCCTCTTCTGAAGATGAAGTTGTTAGAAAGAAACAACAAAATGATACTAGCCAGGAGAGTCAGAGAGAAAATGCAGCTGAAGATGCAGTGTGTGCTCCCAGGCATATCTGCAGTGAACAAAATACTAGTGATAAGGGAAAGAACCAGGGAAGTTTTCCTGAACAGGTAGTAAGGCCCAAAGTTAGAAAACTGATAAGTTCAAGCCAGGTGGACCAAGAAACAGGTTTTAATAGGCATGAGGCTAAACAAAGAAGTGTTCAGAGATGGAGGGAGGCTTTGGAAGTTGAGGAAAATGGCTCAGATGACCTATTAATAAAATGTGATGACTATGATGGAGAACATGACTGCATGTTCTTGGATCCACCTTACTCAAGAGTTACGCATAGGGAAACAGAACATAACCAAGTAACAGCGGAAAGTGGAGCCACAGCAGGAAGGCAAGAAGTGGTGGATAACACCTTTTGGAATGGCTGTGGAGATTATTACCAGCTGTATGACAAGGATGAAGATAGGTAAGATTTTGTACTTTTGTCTGATTGTGTGGTTTATTTCAAAGTGGTTTATTTCTACCAACCATAACGTTTGATGGATGGGCTCTTTGACATGGTCAGGGAATTAGGTACTTTGGCCAAATATTCTTATTTTCTCAGTGTTAACCACACATGCAAACTGCTGTTTAGTTACTTACAGTTATTTACAGAAACTTCCTTTGGGGCATTTCAGGAATTTATAGAAATTGTAATTTCAGAAAATTCTGATTAGTTCTTAACAAAAGGATAGAGATACTAATTATTTCATTTCTTAGTATTTCATATTCTTAGTATTTCAGTTTATAAACTATAAAGTAAACATTATTATATTAAAAAAAAATTCTGTGTTAATTCATCCTGGACTTAAAAAGTGATTTAAGATCACAGAAAATTTTGATAATACTGTATTAACTTTGCCAATATTTATTAATGTCACCTGTTTCTCTCTTCCTCTTGTTGCTCTTTTTTTAATTTTTATTTTTTTAAAGATTTTATGTATTTATTTGACAGAGATCACAAGTAGGCAGAGAGGTAGGCAGAGAGAGAGAGAGAGGAGGAAGCAGGCTCCCTTCTGAGCAGAGAGCCCGATGTGAGGCTCCATCCCAGGACCGTGGGATCATGACCTGAGCCACAGGCAGAAGCTTTAAACCACTGAGCGCCCATTTGTTGCTCTTTTGTTGTTGTTGCGCCCCCTTGTTGCTCTTTTTATCATTAGGTTTATTTTTTGCCTATTTATAGGTAAAATATATGTATAAAAATATATACCACACCACAATGTGATATATATTATTTCCCCTATTTATAGACCTGGTAACTGAAGCACAGGAGAGTTGACTTCCCAAGGTAACGAAGCTAGTAAATTCTGGAGCTGGAATTTGCATTTCTACTTGCTGCCTAATACAAATGGGTATCTCAAGAGAACATACAACTTTCTTTCTTTTTTTTTTAAGAGGGAGAGAGAGAGAGAGCGTGAGCAGGGTGAGGAGTTGAGGAGCGGATGGGCAGAAGGAGAGGGGGAAAGAATCTTAAGCAGGCTCCATGCCCAGGGCAGAGCCAGACTTGGGGCTTAATCTTAACAACCCTGAGATCATGACCTGAACCAAAATCAAGAGTCAGATGTTTAACTGACTGAGCCACCCAGGTGTCCCACAGCTTTTCATAGAGTAAGCATTCTGTGTTCCTCGTATATAGAATATTTCCCCCCCCAAAACTGTAAGACCATAAAAAGAAGAGAGAAATGGAAAATTTCTTTGTCCAGCTTCTGATTTTCATTACTCTCGAGTCCAGATTTTCACAGACTTTGGAGCTAATTGGAATAGATCTTGCTCAGTTAACAGTGCAGTTTCAAGATCTTACTGACTTGTAGAAATAATGGTTACTTTTTATTTTTAACTAGAGAGTAGTACAAAGGAAGAAATTTTTCCTCTTAAATATGAATACATTTTATGTATTTCATATCACAAAATTAATAAAATGTATTTGGTTTTCTTTGGACATATGGATAAAGCTTGTATAATGTAGCATAAGTAACTTGTAGAAACAGTTGAAATCTAATTTCTACTACTGTCTTTTTTTTTTTTTTAAGATTTTATTTATTTATTTGACAGACAGAGATCACAAGTAGGCAGAGAGACAGGCAGAGAGAGAGAGAGGGAAGCAGGCTCCCTGCTGAGCAAAGAGCCTGGTGTGGGATTCGATCCCAGAACTCTGGGATCATGACCTGAGCTGAAGGCAGAGGCTTTAACCTACTGAGCCACCCAGGTGCCCCATCTACTACTGTCTTTAAGTTGTAAACTTCAAGGGCTAGCAGACTATATTTATATAACCTACTGTTTTTTAAGTCTAAGAGTAAAATTCATTAAGAACTTCTCCCTAACTTATTTGTTTTTTCAATTTAGGCCCATAGTCTTTTATGCAGAATCCACAAAGTTCTTTTTAAAATGGAAATTGAAATCAGAATCTTAATTGGTACTAACTTATTTGATGCAGATCTGGATCTGAACTAACGTGAGGCCTTTTTTTGGAGCATTCCTAACATTTATTGCAGAAATATGAAAGTGTTTGATTACTAAGTTTTGGGGTTAGACCCCACTGGGAATTATTAAATAATACATCTGAATCTCAGCAGGAAAAAATCTGACTTTTAAAACATACTCAACCCTAAGATTTTTGGATTAGATTATGAACCTTTACTATACCTCTTAGGTTACTATTAAAAAATAATAATAACATCAACTTACCATTTTAGATAACTTATCTTTTTCAGAACATAAGAGTGTTGCATTTTTATACCAGTTACATTTTTGCTTTCTTGAAGAAAATAATTTAAGTTGGACATACCTTCATCTTTGGAGACACACTAGTCAAAAAAATAATCCCCCCCCCTTTTTTTTTTGCTTTTTATAGTCAAGCCTAATGTCATATAATAAAATTAATGAATCTTTTGCATCGTTTATCAGCCTCAAAAGTAGTTTTCTTGGCTCTTCCTTTAAATTGATTGTGTGTGTGTGTGCACGCGTGTGTGTGTGTGTGTGAGAGAGAATAGGGTTAGTATTTCATTTGCCTACAATGACTGTGGACTTTGAATGGTTATAGGGTGTTGTCTTAATATGTTTAATTATAATTTGGTTCCTTAAGTGATACACCAGTATTCTAAACAATGATAGATTTTTTAAAAAAATAGAATATACAGAGGAAGAAAACACAGTTAGTAGAAACTTCTTTTTCTTTCATTTTTTGGTAATATATCGATTTATAGAACCTGAAGTTGAGTTGGCCTTAAAAGATTAAACTAATTTCGGAGTAATCTTTAAGACACAATGGAATGCCAGAAACACTTAGGGATTTTTTTGTTTGTTTAAGACTACCATCACAGAATAAATTCTCAAGGATAATGATTTTACCTAGGATTCCACTCCCGTTTGGATCTGTAACCCTTGAGATAGGTTTAAGACCAAATTGCAACTGTCTGGCGGATTGAGGAATATTTCTATGCTGTTTCCAGTTCTTCTGCCCTCAACTCCCTGCAAAGGATCACAGTTGCCAGAATGTCTTTTAGTATGCTGTCAGATAAAGGTTGAAATTTAATAACCATACATTCCTACTTAGTTTCATTTTGTCACTTGTTCATTTACTTGATGTTGATGCTGTAGTCCTGCTGATTTCTGATAATAGCAGACTGGAGAAATGGGGAAACACAGTGACTACACAATGAGTGTCTTGAGAAAGAAGGTATAAATACCCTTTACCTTGAGTCTGAGATTCTTTTTGAGTTTTCTTTGCTTTGTAAAACTTAAAGATGCTGTACTTGAAAATTTTTCTTGTCATGTTTATATTATAATAGCTACAAATAGGACCCTCTTATCCAGAACTTAACTAAAATCACTGTGACATTTTTAGTTATAGAAATTTTGGCCACTTTTTAAAAATATAGTTAAAAAAATACATAGTTCATATATTCTTTAAAAGTGAAAAGTATTTGAATGAATGCATGATCGATTTCCATCCTGAAAACTTTTTTAAATGATCACTTAATCATATCTGAAACATTACACTATATGGAATAAGCATTGCAGCTGGTAGAATTGCTCTGAGCTGTTTGACAGGAACTGAACACCACCTTATTAAATTAGAATTGTGAGGGGAATTTTAATAGGCAGTATGTAATTACCAGACTTGGAATTAGACCAAAGAGCTAAGGTTAACATCCTGCTCTTTTGAAATATACCCTGAGAACTTTAATAACTGTTTGATGACAAGATCTTGAGATGAACAGAACCTTTTAACCATGCCAGCACATTTTAACCTTGGCTCTGAGTGAAGGAAGAGGCATGCCATCCACTGACCATTTCTTAGAGCAGTTGAGGTTTCTTTCACAGTTTTTCTGTCCCTAAGCCTTGACATTGCTTAAAAGGTTAAAAGGTTAAACAGAAAAAACCAAAAACCAAAACACTTACCTAAGATAAATGTTGAATGTTTTTGTTGTGAATGATGTTGAGAAAATAAAAGGAGTATTAGCTCTTTAGTTGATTTCAGTTTGTTATATTCAAAAAGGATTTGTTGAAATCTTCCTAAGTGTCAGACTTTCTGCCAGGTACTCTGTAAATGGAAATAATGATTCCTGTTCTCTTGGTGTTCACCACCCTTCTGAGGAAGATAAAACGTAATGGTAATTATCATGAGACTAAATTAAGCTCCTTGCTGAAGGAGCTCCTCTGATATCCCTACAAATGAGGCATCTATGAGCAGCCAGCAGAGATCCTAAAGCATATCCTGTAACATTTTAGCACACCTTTTTATCTTATTTCCAAGTTCCTAAAAGTTTAGAAGGAGTAAGTTAGGGATAAAGAGCTTTGTTCCTCAGGCATGTTAGGGAGTTACAGATGACAATATTCTGATATTTAGGGAAAAGGCTGGAAAGTTGTAAAATGCAGGCACAGTTCAGAACCATCTGGGCCTTATTTACTAAATGAAGCAGACTTATAGATTGGAACAACTACCATTTGTAGCATTGTATTACAGCATAGTTCATTGTTAATGATAAAATGTCCCAGACTGCTTAGATTATTATATTCAGTATACTGTCTGAAAATGATATGTCCTAACATCATTTCCATCCAAAGTATTTTCAATAAAATTCAAAAAGTGTTTTTGATCCTCAGCTAGTCACATAACAAAATTATCCAAAATATAGTTCAGTTTTTATGGATGTGATAAATGTCACAGAAGACTAACAAACCAGTTCTTTGGGGGAATTTAAGGAATAAGTTTGCTTATGGATGCTTTTACTTCTGTATCATATTTCTTTTTTTTTAATTTTTTATTTTTTATAAACATATTTTTTTGGTGTATCATATTTCTATCTAAGATTTGTACTACACAAATTCTTATTTGCATAGAAATCACATATAATTTTATTCTATATGTGAGAAAATGTTTTCGGTTCACAATTGAATGTGTAAAATGTAACATTGAAGTTATAGTTGACTGCTTTTGAATATAGCTCTAAATGCTAATGGGAGACAGTACCAATGAGAGGCCATATGAAAATCGAAGTGGTACTTAAGTTTTATTTTGAGAATTTAAAATTTTTTAACTCATTTGCTCTTATATTCAAGGACAAATGGGTCCTCACTATCCATCATTGTTTTGTATCCTATTTGTTCTGTTGCTTATTCTACTTGAAAAGTTATTTTTAAATCTTTTCTCTCTGCTCTTATTTCCATACACTCCTGTCACTCTCAGTAAATAACTTTGTTTCTTGCTTTCCTGGAGATGGTAAAATGATCAAATCTGAACTTTTTCTTGTTTTCCTTTTCTCCATATAGCAACATGTTAGTATCCTTTCCTGTTTTTTCTTTAATGAAGAGAGGTGACTAGTCTCATTCTGTGTCTATAGTCATATCCGACACCTGACTTTATTAATCTTATACCAAAGTTGCTTCCCTCTACCTCATTCTGTAATTTTTCTAAACCTCAAGGGGAAACCTTCACTTGATCTTGCTTTTCCTTTAACCACTTGCCTGTTTGTTTTCTGTTCCACTGCTGAATTTTCAGAATAAATATTCCATACCCACTGTTTCTGTTCCTGCACTCTGCATTTTTAAATGCTTTGAAATCTAACTCCCAGTGTTATTTCTATATCCTCTGATATTAACAGTGACCTCTTCTTTGTCACATCCAGTTGACTTTTCTTGGTAACCGTTTTTGTTTTGTTTTGTTTTAATACTTCTGTTAAGCAGTTTGTTCACCCTTTCCTATTCTGTGATTTCTTTTCCATTGACCTATGTTTGGTTTCTCTTTGGTGTGTCTTCTCTGAACCTCGGGTCTGCAGACTTTTAAAAGGGTAACCAGATAGTAAATATTTTAGGCTTTGTGGACCAAAAAACAAAATCAAGGATACTATCTAGGTATTTACATAACTGTTTAAAAATGCAAACAAAGAAAAGAAAAAAGACATTCTTAGCTTCCAGTCCATTAAAAAACAGGTGGCCAGATTTGGTTAAAGGGCCAGAGCATAGTTTTCTGACCCCTGGTATAAAGAGACTAAGACTAAAGCGTATTGGGTGACCAGGAGGCTGATTTTGATGTTCAGTAAGACAAACCAAGGGTTCAGAGTAGATTTTCTTAGGTAGAGAAAAGAGGAAAATGGTGGTGTGCTGGCTGGAAATCCAGTTGAAATGTCTAAGCAGACAGCTTATATAATAAAGTAGCTACCACCTTTACTAAATGTTTGTCATTTTCCAAAAACTATTCTAAACATTTTATTTACAGTATTCATTTAAACATCATAAACCTCTCTGCTCAGCAGGGAGCCTGCTTCCTCCTCTCTCTCTGCCTGCCTCTCTGCCTGCTTGTGACCTCTGTCTGTCAAATAAATAAATAAAATCTTTAAAAGAAAAAAAAAAAGATTTGCTAACAGTTACTGATGGCGTATTATTTACCAGGCTCTGTTAAAATGTTTTGTAGGTATTAATTCATTTACTTCTCATATGAGCTCAGTGAATTATTATGTACTGTTACTAAATTCACCTGATGTGTGAGTGATAAAGGCACAGTAAGGTTAAGTTACTTTTTCACAACTACTAAGTGGTGGGTTCAGATCCAAGCAGACTGACTCCAGAACCTGTGTTCTCAACAACTGTACCTTAAGACATAGCATTAATGTATGACTGCAGCAAAAATAGAGAAGGCAGTAGGTAAATGGTTTAATTTTATGAAATATTGCTTTAGTAAAGTGAAGGATTTTGGAGTAATATTATGTATGTACTATTTGATATAAATTAAAGCAATAGTGATATTTAAAATGCATCTTTTAAGTGAGGGGAGGGAATGAGATTAAATTTAGGGACACCAATTAATAATTGACTTCCAGGTCTAGGTTTAGAAAAGAATACTGGAACCAGGATTTTTAGGGGAAATGGAGACAAAGGAGACATTTTACAGAAAAAATGGAATGTAAAAAGGATTTAAACATAGGAGTTCATGAGATGTCAAAGATACATGATATTCAGCTTGTGAGCAGGGTAATGCTATTAGCAGATAGAAAATCAAGAAATTTACCTGTCAAGTAAGTTTTGTTTTATAGCTTTTGAAAAGGAGGGTGAAAATCTAAAACTTTCTGGATGGCTAGGTGGTCAGGGCTAGTATATATATTTAAAAGTTACCTATTTAGGGGTATGGATTATATATAATGAATAACAGTGATACAGGGCAGGGATATGCAGATTTTTTCCCTAAAGGGCCGGAGAGTATATATTTTAAATTTTGTAAGAGGTAGAATTAAAGACAAACTTACAAAAAAAGAAAAGAAAAGAAAAAACATATTTTTCATCCAGAGACCCTAGGAAAAACAAATTTACCAATCTGTGACATAGGCTTCTTAAATATATTGACTATTGATCATAGGCATTCTTTTTATGTTACAGTTTGGAGATAGTCCATCAATTATTTCACTAAGTTAAAAAAAAATTCAGAGGTTTTTAGGTACTGATTTCTGGACAGGAGCATAAAATACTTAAAATATGAGATTTCCTTTTTAAATAAGTTAAGTTGCCAGAAATTAATAAAGAAAGCTTACTGTAATTGTTAATGAGATACCAAAATTGGAACTGGAATATAGCTTCAAATTTGAGAGGCTTCGTAATTGAGGAAACTTAGTTCAAGAACTCTTTTTTTTTTTTTTTTAAGATTTTATTTATTTGACAGAGAGAAATCACAAGTAGACGGAGAGGCAGGCAGAGAGAGAGAGGGAAGCAGGCTCCCCGCTGAACAGAGAGCCCAATGTGGGACTCGATCCCAGGACCCTGAGATCATGACCTGAGCCGAAGGCAGCGGCCTAACCCACTGAGCCACCCAGGCGCCCCAGTTCAAGAACTCTTTTAAAACTATTATCTATGTTAGATGTTTACACTGATACAAATCTAGAAATGGTTTACTTAGATTATTTTTTAGATTACAGAAAATTTTACAAAATAAAAGCAATTAGGGTCCTATTCAACTGAAGGAATATCTTTTACTTGCTATGCCAGAGCTATATAGCATTCCTTCTCCAGAATGCTCGTACTTTGCTGCCTATCATTTACTGAAGATAGGAAGTTGATTTTACTTTTTTACGTGTAACTTCTCAGAGCTTACATTACATTAGTGCTACTCTTTTTTAATAGCATTTTGATCTCTTCGGTTTATCTGCCTATAGAAGGAGGAACTCATTAACTAGTCTAGTTAATATATCATTATTAATATAACCACTAGTGATACATCATCATAAAAGTTATTTCCTACTAATTATCACTTCTTTCAGAAACAAACTAAAATTTATAATTTCTTTTTCTTAAAAATCATGGCACCAAAGGGAAATCTTTAAGGGGATTTTTTTTTTAAAGATTTTATTTATTTGACAAAGAGATCAGAAGTAGGCGGAGTGGAGGGGGGGAAGCAGGCTGCCTGCTGAGCAGAGACTCTGATGCAAGGCTTGATCCCAGGCCCCTGAGGTCATGACCTGAGCCAGAGGCAGAGGCTTAACCCACTGAACCCCCCCCCAGGTGCCCCAAGGGGATTCTTGATCAGCATGGTTGATATGGTTGGAAAGGGCATTTAAGATTTATTTTCACCATTAATAAGTACAAGATAACTGTACTTTAAGAGTGGTTAAATGTAACCAATTAACCAAAGTTAAAAAATATAACCAAAAGTCATTTTCTGAGGTTCTTCATTAACCCTTCTATCGTACATTTTGGTTCCTTATCTACATATTTTCTTGCAGGGAAATTTATTTTGTGTTCACAGTTCTACCAAAAGACGTTAGTAAAGATTAGTCAGTGCAGCTTTTTATGAATTTGAATCTCATTTCACTTTAAAGTCTTTTGTAAAAAAGGAAGGAAAAAATCGTTAAGCTTTTGAAACATGGTAATAGTGGAAATTTATTCATAGAGAATATGTCCCCAGTTGTCAGTATGTAATTAGAAAGTTGTTTTAGTCGGGGTAGATGAGTAATAAATCTGTTATTTATTTCAGAAAACATTTAATTTATGATTACCAAATTAAAATTTTATTTAGATACACGTCTAAAAAATAAAGAACCTTGTATCTAAGCACCATGGAATTACTTACTTTAGTGAAGAAAATAATGAATTGACATTTCTGTGACTTGCCTTATGCTTTATTCATCGGAAAAAGTTACATTCTGCTGAATGTATTTATTTCTGTCTTTACTTTTAAAATATTTTTTTTAAATTGACTTGGCACCCGATGAAGCATGTGTGGCATAGTCGTACACTGTATACTGTGATGCCTCCAAATGACAAATGCACAAATAGTGACGTTACTGTATTTCTGTTCTGAATTTGCAGTTCAGAATGCAGTGACGGAGAATGGTCTGCCTCATTGCCTCATCGGTTTTCTGGTACAGAAAAAGATCAGTCATCAAGTGATGAAAGCTGGGAAACTTTGCCAGGAAAAGATGAGAATGAACCTGAATTACAGAGTGATAGCAGTGGTCCTGAAGAAGAAAACCAAGAATTGTCTCTACAGGAAGGGTATGTTTAACAGTGAGATTTATTATTTTTATGTGTATCGTCTGAGAATTGTATCCCATCACATTCAGATGTTGGGGATGCTGTTAATTTGCATATACAAGCCTCTATGTAGGACCAGTAAATCCTACTGATCTTTTTTTTTTCATTATACTTTTGGTATTTTACAAAGATCAATTAGATTGAAAATTCTAGTAATTTCATTATCTTTTCTTGAGATACAGTATATATTTCCACTTTGCGTTAAAGAAAACTTGGACATATAAAAGCTGTTTTGACGGGGCACCTGGGTGGCTCAGTGGGTTAAGCCTCTGCCTTTGGCTCCGGTCATGATCTCAGGGTCCTGGGATCGAGCCCCGCATCAGGCTCTCTGTTCAGTGTGGAGCCTGCTTACCTCCTTTCTCTGTCTCTGCCTCTCTGCTTACTTGTGATCTCTCTCTTTGTCAGATAAATAAATAAAATCTTTTAAAAAAATAAAAGATGTTTTGATTGAGTTAGGTGTGAGTGAATTAGAGCTGCTGTTGCTCTGCAGTGGAGGTGATGGTGAGGGAAGGGGTAGACACAAGAGGGAAATCAGTGATTTATTCACAGATATGGAGAAAGTTTAAAAAGTTGAAGTTTTAATATTTCTGTCTAACTGCAACTGACAATAGCTCTGAAATCAGTGATTGTTAATAAGTGCCTTTGTCTTTTCCTAACTTTAATAGGAATGCTCTAGTTCTAGGGGTTGTCAGACTTAACACTGTGAAGGGCTGGATAGTAAATATTTTCAGCTTTGTGTGCCAGTCTCTATTGCAGCTACTCAACTCCGGTGTTGTAGTGTAAAAGTAGCCGTAAGATGATTTGTAAATGAATGGGTGTGGCTGTCTTCCAACAAAATTTTATTTATAAAAACAGTTGGCAGGTTGAAAATAACCCATGGGCATGGTTTATAACCCTTGCTCTGATACTTCCCAAGTAAGAATGATTCTGGCTGATTTACACACACAAAGCAGTACAGGTTGATTTATACACACACACACACACACACACACACACACACAATTTTTTTTCTAATATCCCCATACTTTATAGGTTTTTAGCAGGAATATTTGTCAAATTTTATCAAAGTTTTTTTTAACCATCAGTGGAAATTATCATAGTGATTTTTCATCTTTGACCTAATGATAATGAGAAATTATCTTTTTAAAAATTTTTACATTATTTTTTAAGATTTTATTTATTTATTTATTTGACAGAGATATACAGAGAGCCAGAGAATACAGGCAGGGGCAGTGTCAGAGGAAGAAGGAGAAGCAGGCTCCCAGCTGAGTAGGGAGCCCAGTGTGGGGCTCGATCCCAGGATCCTGGGATCATGACCTGAGCCAAAGACAGTAGTTTAACTGACTGAGCCACCCAGGTGCCCAAGGAATTATTTTGTTACCAAATTTCCTGATAGTTACCCTAGCTTCTTAAAATAAACAAAAATGATCACATAGTCATAGTTTGTTGTTTTAATGAGCTGCTGGATTCTGTTTGCTAATATTTGACATAGGATTTTTACGTTGAGATGCGTTAAGTGCCATTATGTCTTTTATCTGGATAAGTGTGATACTTGCCTGGCTAAAACAATGTATGTGTGCTTCTTTTTAGCCCTTTGATGTTTATCTTATTTATTCCCTTAAAGGTTGTTTAAATATTTTACTTCAATGGCTTATTTTAAAGATTTTTAGTATTTTCTTATGAAACTTAGGCTTGTGTTTTATTGTGAGGTAGTATCTATTTAAGTGTTTTTTCTGATAATTGGTTAGTTCTAATTTTTAGTCTCTCATGGAATCTATTTTGGTAGATATATTTTTATAACTTTCACCTTGGACTAACATTAAAATTTGTACTTCTCAAAAGGTAAATTTCCAGCTTGAGATGAATTCTGTAAGGTATAAGTACATTAGAAAATCTGTAAAGAAAGAAATTTATGAACGTAATTGTTTTGATCGTGATTGAAAATGGTGTTTTTTTTCCCTCATCTGATTTTATGTTTGATCTTCTTGAATCAATATTAGTTTACTAAGTATTATTAAATTGTGATAGTAATTATTCATTCAACAAATATATATTTAGGAATTAGTATGTACCAAGCATTGTGCTGGATTCTGGAATTAAGTGAGCAAGACAAACTAAGATTCCAGCTTGAAGCTTACACGGTGGTGGGAGAGGCAGGTATTAAGCAAAATACAAACTTGATGAATTACAAACTGTGATAATGACTGTGAAAGAAAGAAAACACTCATATGATAGAAAGCAAGTAATAGGCACCTGTGTTTTTTCCATTTTATTTTATTTCGTTTCTTTTCAGTGTTCCAGCATTCATTGTTTATGTACCACACCCAGTGCTCCATGTAATACATGCCCTCCTTAATACCCACCACCAGGCCCTCCTAACCTCCACCCCGCTCCGCTTCAAAACCCTCAGTTTGTTTCTCAGAGTCCACAGTCTCTCATGGTTTGTCTCCCCCTCCAGTTTCTCCCAGCTCACTTCTCCTTTCCATCTCCCACTGTCCTCCGTTTTATTCCTTATGCTCCACAAGTAAGTGAAACCATATGATACTTGACTCTCTCTGCTTAATTTATTTCACTCAGCATAATCTCTTCCAGTCCTGTCCATATTGATACAGAAGTTGGGTATTCATCCTTTCTGATGGAAGCATGATACTCCATTGTACATATGGACTATATCTTCTTTATCCATTCATCTGTTGAAGGGCATCTCGGTTCTTTCCAAAGTTTGGCAACTGTGGCCATTGCTGCTATGGGGTACAGATGGCCCCTTTTTTTCACTACATCTGTATCTTTGGGGTAAATACCCAGTAGTGCAATTGCAGGGTCCTAGGGTAGCTCTATTTTTAATTTCTTAAGGAATCTCCACACTGTTTTCTAAAGTGGCTGCACCAACTTGCATTCCCACCAACAGTGTAAGAGGGTTCCCCTTTATCCACATCCTTTCCAACACATGTTGTTTACTCTCCTGTTAATTTTGGCCATTCTCACTGGTGTAAGGTGATAATCAATGTGGTTTTGATATGAATTTCCCTGGTGGCTAACGACGAAGAACATTTTTTCATGTATCTGTTAGCCATCTGTATGTCTTCATTGGAGAAGTGTCTGTTCCTGTCCTCTGCCCATTTTTTGACATGATTATCTGTTTTGTGTGTGTTGAGTTTGAGGAGTTCTTTATAGATCTTGGATATCAGCCCTTTGTAGTGTCATTTGCAAATATATTATCCCATTCCGTGGGTTGCCTCTTTCTGGACTGTGTCCTTTGCTGTAATAGGCACCTATATTAATTAGAGTGGCCAGGGAGTACTTCTCTCAGGAACTGACCTTTGAGCTGGGATCTAAAAGATAAGAATTCATGGTTGAGAAGAGCTTCCTGGGCAAAAGGAAAGGTAAGAGCACAGGTATTAAAAAGAAAAAGGGCTTGATATGTTTAGAGGTAGTGGGGCTGAAGTGAAGGAGTGAAAAGAAGAGTGATAGGAGATGATGTGGCAGGTACCAAACTATGCAGGATATGTAGCAGCTGGAATTTATTCATAGAGCAGGGACATTTAAGTGGACAGTGAATTGCGTAATTGATCTGACACAAATTTGTAAAAGATTCACTCTTAACAATTTGTCTCCAGAATGAATTAGAAAGGTATTAAAGTATAAAAGAGAAAAGAAAGTTGGACTAGCCCTTGGACTAATGAGGATTAAAAAAAAAGTAAACAAGTTTGAGAATATTTTTGAGTTATAAGTAATAGGAGCGATTGAGTGTGAGATGAGGGAGAATGAGAAATCAGTTATGGCTGGGTTTTTTGGTTTGAGCAGTGGGTAGTTGCTACTGTCATTGAGATGGAAAGTAAGAACTCTCTTTGGAAGTTTTAAGTGCCATTTAGATATGCAGTGTAGATGATAAGTAGATGCTTGAATATTTTTAAGCTTAAAGGAAATGTCCCAGATTATAGTTAGATATAGAAATGTATGACTACAAACAGAAACATTTATGGTAGTCATCAGCTACTTGCATTCATACCGTACAATAATAAAGGCCAGTAATTCATTAAAAAAAATAAAAGTGAGGGATGGTTTAACAAGCACTCCACCCTGTGCAACACACAAACGCAAAAAACTGAGCATGTAGTAGGCTACAAAGCACAGATCAACACATTTCAAAGAATCAGTATTCTGCAGACTATATTCTCTGACACAATGCAGGTAACTTAGAAATAAATAATAAAAATATAAAAATTTTAAAAATCCATACATTTTAAATTGTTCATCCTCCTAAATAACCAGTAGGACAAAAAAATTATAACTGAAGTTTAAACTGCTCTCTACTTGCTGATAATGAGAATACCACCGTAATTAAAATTTGAGGGATGCAGTGAAATTGGTAAACAGAAATTTATCTTTCTAAATGCTTAAGTTAGAAAAGAAAAAAATCTGAACATGGAGGAACTACGCATTTAACTTAAAATAGAAAAGGAATATGAAAATAAAGAAAATAAAGAAATAAGAATTAAAATTAGGAAAGATAAGAGCATAACTCAGTAAGTTAGAAAAGAGTTATGATAGAAAGGATCAAAGAAATCAGAAGGTGATACTTTGAAAAGATTAAGAAAAATAGATAATCCAGTTGTATAGTGAACAAGAAAATAAAAACAAGGCACAAATAAATAATACTGAAATACAAAACTGTACATAGCCACAAATACAATAAAGACTGGATAGAGTAAAAAGAGTACTGTGAATTTTGTACCAGTAAATTTGAAAACTTAGAAGATACTGATAAATTTCCAGGAAAATAGAATTCACCAAAACTTATGGGAAGCCTGAATAATAATATAAGTATTACAGATATGTAATCAGTAGTTTAAAATCTTACTGTGAAGGGGTGCCTGGGTGGCTCAATCAGTTAAGTGTCTGCCTTCAGCTCAGGTCATGATCCTGGCTCCTGGGATTGAGCTCCACGTCAGGCTCTCTGCTCGGCGAGAGCCTGCTTCTCTCTCTCCCTCTGCCTGCTACTCTGCCTGCTTGTACTGTCGCTCTATCTCTCTATCAAATAAATAAATAAAATCTTTAAAAAAATAACATAAAATCTTACTGTGGAGAAAACAACTAATCCATGTGGTTTTAGAGTTAATTCTCTTAAACTAAACTTTCAAGGATCATGACACTTCACTCTATAAGAGAAAAAGAGCTATTTCTCCAAATCATTCTAAAAGGCCAGTGTAACACCTGTGCATGAATAATTGCTGGACAGTATTGAAATTAGTGTTTTAAATTAGTATTTTTGAATGTAAATTAGTGTATCATACTTGTATATTTTACTTTAGTTTTTCCTGCTGTTTTGGTGACTTTATAAACTTTGTAACTATTCTTAAAATGCTTTAATAAAACTTAATATTTTCCTTACTATTCTATTTATTAGAATAAAGAAATCATTCTTCAAATTAGGTGCTAGGGTTCCATCTTTGTGACTGGATAACATGGAACAGGGTACCATTGATTTTATAAGCTCTAATTCCTTTTGAAGCTTTTTTGACTTTTTAATTAAAATTTCAGTTACTTTCCTATGTACTTTAATTCCAGGATAGGGATTTGAAATCTTAAAAAATTTGCTATACAATTAGACTTATTAAAAATGAGCTTATGCTTCAAGCTTAGCAGCTACTTAACATGTATCTGACTTAGAAAATGAAAACCAATTAATTAAATATCAGTTAATTAGGAATGCTTATTATGCTATCCAGGATTTTATAAAGTTTCTTATAATATAGATTATTTCATGAAAACCTCAGCCCTTTAAAATGTTAGCATTAACCCAAAGGTTTAAATTTTGTGTTGCAAATAATTGATACTCAAATTGCTCATTAGTTAGCTAAAGGAAATCACTCAGAATGTAAAGTTGGAGTAGTATTTTCAGAGGTTTTATTTGATTTGTCTACCTTTCATTTTCTTCATTTCTCAGAAGATTCTGTGATGCATGGTTATATAATAGCATATTATAAAACTTTTAATTGAAAATTTCTTTAAAATATTCCATGTTGACTTATTAATATATTTTGGTAATTTTAATATTGTTATTCACATGTTATTAAATCTAGTTTCTATTATTGAGGAATGGGGATTTTTAATCATATAGCATGAAGAGAACATCAGTCTGTTTAGCTGAAGCTTTGAGTTAAAGCATAGTCAAGAAATTTGATGATGCTGAAGGTTTTCTAGGATTTTAACTGGAAGTAAGTTGTGGGGATACATTTTGAAGCATTTTCAGTTTCCTCTCGTGGCAGCAGCATTCATTTCCTCCACTGTGCTGGAAGTGCTCAAAAGGACAACCTGGCAAATGCCCTTCCCAGTTGAAACACCAAGGGACTTTAGTGGTGGTTGTGGTAGGCACAGGCTTCCACATCTTCCATCTACTGGAATTTTTTTTTAGAATTGAGCCTTTGGAGACATGTTTAGATAATATGTCTTTTTAAATCTCACAAATTACTGTAAAACTTGACAATGGCATTTTATTAATTTTTGAGTTGCCAAAATGAAGAAAGGTCTAAATTTTTGTGAATGTGTTACAAATGGTATGTCTGGCATGTGTGTAAATGTGTATGTATAAGGAGAGAGAGAAGACTAAGGTACTGCTTTATATATTTTCAAGGTTTCTGAAGCATTTGAACTTACCTTATATGCTTACCTTCCAATAGAGATACTTGTTTCTTTTATTAGCTCACAAAATGAAAGATACTTTTGACCCTATTTGTCAGAATTTTTTGTTGTTGTTGGGGATAAAGAACATAATTCCTTTTGTTAAATATCAAGACAACTTTCTGGCCCAACATAGTGCCACGCTTCTAGCCTGGTAAATTTTGTGTAAATGATGTGAATTTAGGTAATATATTGCAAGTATATACTGTATACTACTTATTTTCTGTTAATGTGACTACATTATTATGAGGCATTAAAGACAGAATCAAATGTTTAAGCAAAATATGTAGCCAAGAATTCCTCATATGATAAAAGAGTATTAATGAGTGTTGTAAGTTACTTATATTCATACATACTATTTATTTCTTATACTGAATCATTTTCACCAGCATATTAGAGTTTCATGTTCTGTGTCCAAGTACAGAGTAGTAACTGAGTCATTTTGATGTCTGTATAATAGGAAAAAGAAAAGCATTTTTTTAGGAGTACATTAGAAATAACAAAAATTTCCAAGAACTATTCCAGGTCAATCCCCAAATTATTTATTTATTAAAGGATTGTTTTTCAAGGATTTATTCTTAACATTTGCAACACAACTAGAGTACCTATTAAGTGCTAAGCATTTATTGCAAAGGGGTGAAGCTACAATGATGAAAGACAGCACTATATGCCTTTGGAAAACTCTCAGTCTGGGAAGAGACAGGTGAGTCACCAGAAGGGTTATAAAACAGTATGGTGACTGCTTTCATAAAGGTATAAACAAAGAACTATTGGTTAGGAATTCTTGATTTTGCATTTTAAATCCATTTTGGGTCTCGTTTTTCTTTGGACCTAAGTATAATGCATGAAAGGAAAATATCCACTATCTTTATATATTAGGTATTAAACCTTCAACAAATTAAGCATGTTTTGCTACGCTGATTTCTCTGATTTTACTAGACAGACCATATTAGATACTAAATCTTATAAACCTGTTATTTTTGAAGTGTTGCTTAGGACCTGAGATTAAAGAAACATGTATGGGTTTAGGTGTATAAAGAGATACTAATTCTGTGTCTTTAAAATGTGTTGATTCTTATATGTGGGCATCATCTACATCTCTTTCATAAATGTTTTTATCCCCATAGTTAAATTTGCACATTAGGATGAATAAAATTCTAATTAGAACTGCTCTTGCAATATATATTATTGTATAATATTTTTCTTCTTAAAATCCAAAAACTAAAATTTATCTTTGTCTGAATTATGCTCTTATAATTAACCTCCTTTTGATATACTAAACACTATTTTCTGTTAAATAAAATAAATATAAATAAAATCCTGCCAGTATAATTTTCTTAGTTATAAGTTCATAAACTACCTTTTGTTTAGTCATTGCAGCCTTAACTTTTGTTGCTCAGGTGTTACAGTTAATTCTTCTCAGTGTGATCTTTGTGTCCATACTTTTCTTTAATGTATGAGTTGTGTAATTTAACAGTCTTGTCTGTGGCTTCTAGGTTTTACATCATGCTTACAATGACACACAGATTTTTGTAAAAATTTCTCTCATGATTCTTCCAGTACTTATATTGTTTTAGAAATGGTGGTGGGTGCACATGCATTTTTAAAATGTAGATTTAGAATTTGCTAACAGGTAAATAATGACATAGAGATTTAACCTCCTTCCCTCCAGATGAATACACAGTTGTCCTAATGTCATTTACTGAATAATTCTTTTTTCTGTTGTTCTGAAATGCTTCTTTTTTCTCTTCCCTTTTTTTTTTTTTTTTTTTAAGATTTAATTTATTTGACAGAGATCCCAGGTAGGCAGAGAGGCAGGCAGAGAGAGAGGGAAGCAGGCTCCCCTGCTGAGCAGAGAACCTGACGTGGGGCTCGATCCCAGGTCCCTGATCATCACCTGAGCCAAAGGCAGAGGCTTAACCCATTGAGCCACCTAGGCACCACACTTCTTTGTTTTGTTTTGTTTTGTTTTAATCTATATAACTGGTTTGTTTGTCCCTGTTCCTGTGAGCTTATTTTCTAGTGAGAGAAAGACTAACAATGAACAAGAAAATGACAAGTAGAAGTAAGTTCTGTAATGAAAATAAGCAGAGTTATGTGGTTAGTGACTGGACAGCTACTTAAAATGAGTGGTTAAAACAGGCCTTTTGAGGAGCTGACATTGACTTTGACCTGAATATTGAGGAGGGAATAGCTGTGCAAAAATCTGTTGAAAGAACATTTCAGGTAGAGGAAATGGCCCCAAGGTGGAAATGATCTCCAGGTGTTCCAAAGGTAGAAAGCTTAATAAGAATACAGTAGTTAGGGGGAAGAATGGTGAGAGGTAACAGTTGGAGAAGAGGTCCAAAGAGAAAGCATGTTATGATGTAGGGATTTATAGGCCAGGCTGAAGAATTTGGACTTCAACTGTGAAGGGATACTACTCAAGAGCAGTTTTATTACTTATTTATTCATTTTTAAGAGAGATATTGAGCATACATGAGCAGGAATGAGGGTGTCAGGTTATGGGGAGAGGCATGGGGGAGAGAGAATCTTAAGCAGGTTCCACGAGGAGCCCAGTGCTGGGCTCAATCTCACAACTCTGAGATCATGACCTGAGATGAAATCAACAGTTAGAGGCCTAACTGACTGAGTCATGTAGGCACCTCAAGAGCAGTGTTTAAAAATTAAAATAGTCTAGAATGATTTTTTTTTATTTTTTTTTCTGCACAAAGAGGAAATACAGGAGCATAGGTAATTTTTATGTCAAATAAATAGGTTCTTATGTAATTGGAAGCTATTACTACATACATATGACCCTGTAACAAATTTGCTTACCTTTTAAACAATTTTGCAGTTAAAGAAATCAGACTTTTAGAATCTTTAGGTGCCAAGAGTTTAGAACTCAAAGAATAAAGAATCTGTTTGCCCTAAATAGAACTTTTTTTAGAGAACAATTTTATAATGTGTTTCAAAATAATATTTTTTTTCTTCCCTTAAAATGTTTGTATTAGGGAACAGACATCCTTGGAAGAGGGAGAGATTCCTTGGTTACAGTACAATGAAGTCAATGAAAGCAGCAGTGATGAGGGTAATGAGCCTGCCAATGAATTTGCACAGCCAGAAGCTTTTATGCTGGATGGGAACAATAACCTTGAGGATGACTCCAGTGTGAGTGAAGACTTAGATGTGGACTGGAGGTATGTAACACATGTTATTACCATGATTAATTGTTAATTGTGTAGAATTTGTTCATGATTCTAAATTGTGAAAGCTGTGTCTCGGATCTCTCAGACGTGTTCACATTTTCCCATCTGTCAGACTTCTTCAGGGCTCATTCTGATGTCACTTCCTACATAGACTCCCTCCTACTTACTCCAGGTAGTGACCTCTTTTCCTCTTTGACCTTTGACCTTTGACCTTGAGGCCCACCTTATAGCCTAGTTGTTTATAAACTCCTGGTTTGAGGTTTCTAACTTTTAAATGTAGCACTTCATATAATCCTTAAAAAAAAAAAAAAAAGAGTCCTTAATAAATACTACTTGAAGAATTTCAAAACCTGTGATTAAATCAGACGAATCATAAGAATATAGTTATCCTTCTCTGTATGTAAAATATGGAAAAATAATTGTACCTTCCCAGAAATGCTGAAAGTATTATTTACTTTATGCTGAAAAAGAATAATGAACTTCAAATAGAAGAAGCCTATAAATTAAGTGGATTATAGAATTGTTATGTCTCATGATGTAATGGTCAGAATTTAATTGGTTTGGCTTACAGTTAGATTTATCTTTCAAATGTGCAGGAGGTCTCTGGAAGCAACTAATTTTGAGATATAGAAAGAATATACAGTCCCACTAATCTCTTGTTACTTTTTCTGAAGAAAATATGGCTTGGTACTACCTTTGTTTTCATCTTTACACAGATATATTTCTAAGAATTTTTCTTTTTTTTCTAGCTAAAATTCCATTACAGAAAATTTAGAAGAATAAAGATACAAAAACTCACTGATACGCCCTGATAACTGCAGACTTCTAGAATTTTATGTTTTTGAGTCCTCTGTATCTTTAGTGTCTCTTTCTGTGTGTGTAGTTACTTCTTTGTAGTTCTCCAAATTGTTCCAGATATGAAACTCAGCATCTCCTTGAAATCCTTAGCATTTCCTGTTCTCACTTCCCAGGGGGCAAAAAAATTCTATGTGCAGAGCAGACTTTTGTTAACCATTTTGTGGAGGTAGGAAGTGGTGTTTCCATCACAGCCACACAAACAGTTTATAATTCCATTTTGAACATTCCTGGCTCCAAAACCCATGTTCTGGCTTCCCAGACTTTATGGAAAAGCAGTGACTCACCTGGTCCTGGTCTTGCTGATCTTGGTGCTCTCATCTCCCCTCCCCCATGCCTGCCTGTTACCCTCTTACACTGAACTCCTTGTTGCTATCTTCTGTCTTCTTTATGCAAAGTCATTCCTCATAATGCTCAGCAGATGACAGAATTGTTGATTTAGTTAGCATCATCTGTGCATGTTGGGAGGCAATTACGGTTTAATATGAAGAAATGTTTTCTTTTGCACATTTTCAAATTTTTATGAAAATAATTTTTTTACAGCTCCATTACGTAGATGCTCTACTCTATAGTTGCACTAAAATTTAATTGATCATTTCTCTATTGAAATAGTGCAGTAAACGTTTCCTCTCATATAACTTGTTCTGTACTTCAGGTTAATATCTTTAGGACAGCTTAGTGGAGGTAACATTACTGAGATAACTGGTATTTATTAAGATCTTGATACATATTTTAAATAACTTTCAAAACATAAAAATTTAAAGAAATAATTGAGATCTTTTTTGAATATAATTTTTAAACTTGAAAACTTATTATTTTGGGTTCTAATTCATTGATGATCTTTCTGGACACAGCTGTTGTGTTAAGATTTTAGAGATGTTGCTGATTGTTCCCAGATTTGGGGAGCTTCAGGGTAGTTGCGCTTTTTGGTTTTGTTTTGTTTTGTTTTAAATATGGAAAGCATGGGGCATCTGGGTGGCTTAGTGGGTTAAAGCCTCTGCCTTTAGCTGAGGACATGATCCCAGGGTCCTGGGATCGAGCCCCACATCAGGCTCTCTGCTCCATGGGGAGCCTGCTTCTTCCTCTCTCTCTCTGCCTGCCTCTTTGCCTACTTGTGATCTCTGTCTGTCAAATAAATAAATAAAATCTTTAAATAAATAAATAAATATGGAAAGCATTTTAACTTTGATTTTTAAGACAAAATTCTGAAGGTTACTCTTTTGAATTTTATGTGGATTTGTCAATAGCTCATTATTTGCTTATGTGGTAATATATTAATTTATGTGGCAATCGCTGCAAGTTGATAAAGTGAAAATATGATTTGATTTTCATACTAAAATAATGTCATTTTGACAACTGAAAGGAAAACTCATGGCAAACAGCAGCAATTCTTACCTCTAAAGCCAAAACAACATTTTTTGTTGTTGTTCTACCACAACTTAAAAAAAGTTTAAGCTTTTTGGTTCTTTATTTTAGTTTAAAAGAAAATTTAAAAAATACTCTATCAAAGTTTATTTGTTTTGATGATGTCACAGAAATGTTACAGAATACCCAGAGAGTATATAAACTAGTGTGGTGGGAGTTGTTTCGGATTTAGACAAATTCCAGCTATACCCTTTATTTATCTTTTGATAACTATTTAACCTCTCTATCTTCCTATAAGAAACTAGGGTTATAATTATTAACCTGATAAGATTGTGGGAAATTAATTCCCTGTGGATGTGACCATGAATTTTTTAAACCCGTTTGAAATTACTTCAGACTTACAGAAAAGTGGCAAAAATAATAACAAAGAATTTCCATATACTCCACTAATATTCCCTAAATGTTAACATTGACCACATTTGTGTTATCATTTTCTCTTTCCTTTCTTTCTCTATATTTGTGGTACCTTTTCCCTACCACTTATGAGTAAGTTGTCTTGTTACCCATAATCTAGAATGAAGTCCTGAAGAACAAGAACATTTTCTTTCGTAAGAAAGTAAAATCTTCAAAATCAGGAAATTCATACTGATAACAATACTGTTCACTAATCTGCAGACATTGTTCAAATGTCTGTAGTTGTCCTACTAATGCCATTAGAGAATTTTTTTCTAGTCCAACCAAGACGACTCATTGTTCTTGCGTAACATGTTTCTTCACTTTTAATCTAGAACATTTCCTCAGTTTTTCTTTGTCTTTCATAACCTTGACATTTTTGAAAAGTACAGGCTGTTTATTTTGTAGAATGTCTCTTAGTTTAGATTTGGTGTCATGATTAGGTTCAAGTTATAGATTTTAAGCCGAACCACCAAAGAAATGACAAAAGGTTTTTCTTAGTTCATATCAGAAGGCATAAAGTGTCCCACTACTGGTGATGCTAATTCTGATCAGTTGGTTAACGTGTTATCTTTCAGGCCTCTTTGAGTACTTAGTGATTTTTATCTGAAACACTTAATTACCATGGTGATTGGCAGATGAATGATACTACAATTTTTAGTATTAGCTGATTATTTTGCAGTGACCAAATTTACAAGCAGATTTTTGCTTTGAATGTCTAGCTTTGTTTTACTCTAAAGAAGAAAAGAATTAGGAGATAGTTGACTCTAACCATTTGAAGGAGTTTTCTGCAAAGGAAAAGTAGACGTAATTTGTGTTGCTTCGGCGGGCAGAACTAGAGCACTTACTTGACATGAGTCAAATTTCTGATAGGGTTCTTCCACATGGAGGAAATAGTTTTGCTGTTTCTTGAATGCCTTCTCTGGTGCGATCTCTGTGCCAGGCATGTGTATGCATTGACTCATTAATTTGTTTTATAGATGAAGAAATAGAGTAACAGTTAAATAAAATGTTCACATTGTCTAGCTCTGAGTTAAATGTGGAGTTGAATCCCTATTTTATTGACTCCAGAGCTCTTCGTCTTTGCACTATATCTCACTGCTAGGGTGAAGAAGTTCTAGTGTTCCAGGGGAGGTTGGATTCACTAATTTCTAGTTTTAATTTTAAAATCTGTGATTATATGAGAATGATTCTTCGTACTATGTGGTCTCTGCTAGTTTTAAAATACTACTGAGGTTTAATCTTGTAAGAATATGTTTGTATCTTTTGGCAATAGATTTGTAATTTTAATGATGGCACGAAAATTGACATCAAAATTATTTTGATCTAACTTGTATAATTGTATATTCCTGACTGTATTTGACTTCTCAGGAACACAGAAGTCAACAGAAGTTTGCCTTTAGGTAGACAAAATAAGCTCAGTTTTGGAGATACTAGATTTGAGGTGACAGGAGTTAATCGAAGTAAAGTGCCCCTCAGAAAACTAAAAATGTAGGTCAAGATCTGAAGAGGGTTTGGAATTAGATGTAGGTTTAAGAATTAACCTACAGAGAGGATAACTGAGGAAATGAACTTTAATATAATTTCCAAGGAGGCAAGATTAGAAAGAAGAGGACTGAGGATATACTGTGGTTTCCAAATTTTGAAGTATATGGTATTTCCAAGACTGGAGGAAAAGGAGGAATCTATGTATGTCGAGGGGTGGAGGAAGGAGATTAGGACCAGAATAAAACTTACTTTCTACAAGGGGATTATAGTCCTTTAGTTTAAAAAGGGGGGGGCAGTTAAGAGCTAAATATTTTTTAGTCTGAATAATGACTGAGGAGGCCTACTTCTCAGGAAAATAGAAGAGAGATTAAAGAGAGAGACTTGAGAAAATAAAATATTTTTTTAAGGCCTCAGTGATCAAGCAATAAAAGGTGAGAAAAGAAAAAGAGGCTTTGACTAGATAGAATTGAAATAAATGCAGTAACTGTCTTTACCATGATATCATGTAAATTTGGGTTAGCAGTTCAAAGGAACAGAAGAAAATCTATGGGAAAGACAGGAGGGAAAAGTACTACCTTTATTCCTGCCCTAAGCTATCCCTGGAGTTAGAACTAGAAACACAAGAATTTTTCTATAAATTTTATGTCACGAATATGGCAGCTTATTGGAAGAGATTGTGGTATTCTAACTTCTCGTGCTTAGTATTTTACTTTTCTGTTGGGTTCTCCCTGCCCCTTATCACACAAGATTTCTATCCAAGTATTTTGTTTATTTTAAAATATCTTTATATTAAAATATCATTAAAATATTTAATGTTTTCTGCTTACACTGTTGGTGTGCTAATATAATTATGTCTTCATAAAGATTTCCCAAATCATGTTTGTATTTTTTTTCCCCAGCCTGTTTGATGGTTTCGCAGATGGACTAGGAGTTGCTGAAGCGATTTCTTATGTGGATCCTCAGTTCCTCACCTACATGGCGTTGGAAGAACGCTTAGCCCAGGCTATGGAGGTATTTTAGTGACTCACACTGATGCCCATATTTTAAGTTGGTGGGATGCAAAATAATAAAAATTGAAGGATTTTATAACTGCTTTTAGGAAAAGGTGAATAGTTTTTCGTCAATAACACTTACTGAATAGTGATTGCCACTAGTATATGTACATAAATTACTCTAGACATTGTGCCAATTTGCCTGTAATTTGCAGTATTTCCTAGTTAGTACAGAATAGAAAATGTTTTGCTTACATTTAGAAAATACACTTTTCCTTTATTGAATTATCTGGGTTTGTGAATCGGAATATTTTATATACACACAAAGGTATATTTGTGAAATGAAATTGGCAATCTCTAAGGATATATTACAAATCACTTCTCTTTTTTTGTCCTCATGGCTTGTAATGCCACTTAACAAAGTTAGAAGTTTTACTCCCATTATTTCCATACACATATATACTTAAATAAGTGTGGCACATAATTTTGTCTTGCCTTATTTTCCTTATTTGACTGAAACGTAAATACTTACTTGTAATTGTATTTGCATAAGGTCAGAAGCCCAAACTTTTCATGTTTGGAAACTTCCACTGCACTAGTAGATCCCATTATTAAAGTCTTTTTTCAAATTACTATTTCTGAAGTGATTTCCAAAGTAGAAAAATGATAATGTGAATCAGTCAAAAGTGAGAGAACAAAAATGAATGAGAAAACTTCCAGAGACATAACAGCATCTTATCTTGAAATTTTCTGAGGTTAGAAAGTCCAATTTAGACTCATAAATTAGACAGTAGTTAGGTAGGTGGTTGGATAGATAGACCGACCTATCTATCTACACATACACATACTTAAAGATAGGTCTGTTTTGGCATCACTTTTTTTTTTTTTTTTAACATCTTGTGTAATCTTCCATAGAGATCATTGATCAGTTATATGTTTTGTTTGGTATCTCTTTTTTTAAAGTAACCATAGCAGGAATACTGTGTACTAGGAGAAAAGTCAGAAAGAACATCATAAGACAAGACACTTAGGACTTCTTGCAGATTATTTTTTGCCTTACTAGAGTCCGACACATGAAATAGTGGCACAATGTGATAGCTTGTATCAGAAATAGAATATGTAAAGATCAAGGATCACTGACTTCCTTGAGTTCAGTAATTTTAAGTGACTGCAATGGAATATATATATCCTAGAGTCTGGTTTCATAGTTCTTAAACAGTTTTTCCCATTAGTATGCTAGTGGTTTATGATTTCATGCAGTATAGAGATATCTTTAAAAAGAAATCTTGAGAATTAAAATAGAAGTTTTATTATTTGTTACCAGTGGAAAATGTGACATTTGATTGGCTTCTCGAAAAAAGCAGCAGAAAGATTGGTCATTCTGTGTAGAAGCATTAGCAGAGCGGGCAAAGAAAGAGTTAAGAAGCATAGTGTGTCCAGGGAACTTACGGTCTCCACAGTGTTGGCTCTTAGGGAACCCAGTGACAGGTCATTCTGACCAATCTGCCCTCCTGCTTCTGACTGATGGTCTTAAGTGTCTCCTTTCACTACAGTTTAACAGCTTCCTCAGCTTTAATGCTCAGCTTTATTTTATTTGAATTCAGTTGACAATGAATACAGTTCAGTCTTCCTACCATTCTAGAAATCTTTCTTTTTCTATGTCTAGTATCCAGTTATTTAATCATGAAATAATTTATATTATTATAAATTATAATAATTTATCTGAAATAGTTTATAATTTATGATTTTTCCTTTTAAATTTAACAATGGTCTTTAAATGAAACAACAACAACTAAAAACACAAACTGTGTGCTTTTATTTGTTTTTTTCTCAAGCAATCTGATCTCTGCAGCGCTGGTTGTTTTCATTTCTGTTATTTTCCTAATAGCAGACTGATCTGTTTTTCCAGATAGAGGCTTTTGGTGAAAATACTGACAATAAACATGTGTCTCCTATCTTGTCTCAAATTTGGGTGTGAACAGGACGAAATATTTAAGATCTTTAACTGTTTGATACAATGATAATAAAGCTTTTTATTCCAAACCAGTTTTGGAAAAAAAAATATTTCCCTTTGCACAGTTATGTTGGCATCTAAAATTTTTTAACATAAACCCTAAACAATATTGTTTACCCTATCATATCTTTTTGCAATAAAAACACGTTCAAGATGTTTGGGTGGCTCAGTGGGTTAAAGCCTCTGCCTTCGGCTCAGGTCATGATCCCAGGTCCTGGGATCAAGCCCCCGATCAGGCTCTGTGCTTAGCAGGGAGCCTGCCTCCACCTCTCTCCCTGCCTACTTGTGATTTCTGTCTGTCAAATAAATAAATAAATCTTAAAAAAAAAAAAAAAAGAATTTAAATACACAAAATTGGTTTAGATTGAGTTAAAATTGATTGTTGCGTCCAGCTGATCAAAAACAAATTTATAAATGTTGATAAATATTGAAACATAAAGTAAAATTTTACCAGAAATGCATTTCTTAATTTCCTTCCTTATTAAATTTTATATATTCCTAAGATGAGATATAGTTCAACATCAGTTTTGCTTTTCATCTTTATGAATGTAAGCTTGAGAAACCTTGTTCACATAATAAATTGGTGGGAATGGAAGGAGTTTATCATAGTAATGTCATTTAGTTTTTCTGAGCAATTTGCCAGAGTCACATCAACTTGACAGATTATCTAGATCCTCCAGTTTTCTTGAAAGCAGGTGACTGGAGCCTACCTACAAAAATGTTACTCACGGTGCGCCTGGGTGGCTCAGTGGGTTAAAACTGCCTTCGGCTCAGGTCATGATCCCAGAGTCCTGGGATTGAGCCCCGCATCGGGCTCTCTGCTCAGCAGGGAACCTGCTTCCTCCTCTCTCTCTCTCTCTGCCTGTCTCTCTGTCTACTTGTGATCTGTCTGTCAAAAAAAAAAAAAATGTTACTCAGTCATTACTTCAGTTTGACCCCAGTATTTCATATTGCCCCTTTGAATGGGTAAGAAGTATGCTTTTATTTATAACGTGAGAGAAGATTAATATAAAAAGGAATATGGGAATGTAGAACCAGCAATAATACTTTGACTGCAGGTACATTTTTAGGCAGATCAGTTTAAGGAAAGGTTATGAAAGAAAGTTAATTGAATTGAAATTGAGTCTCTTAAGACTCTCCATGCCCATGGGCCCCTAGAAAGTCTTTACACATTACAGAGCACCTCATATATACTGCGTTAATCAGCCTTAAGAAAGTAGTTCATGAGGAAGAGCATGTGCTTTTGAGTTAGATGGATTTATTTAGGCTGTGTGACCTTGTACCATCCATTTAACCTCCACAAGTTTCAGGTCCTCATCTACAAAATGGGAATAATAAAATTTACCTTATGGATTATTTTGACATTATTTTAAAGCACATAGTAAAATAGCTGGTGCAGCGTAAGTTGTCAGCAAATGGCTGTATTGAAAATTTATTCAAATCAGTCAAACAGGTGGTAATCATCTGACAAATCTGGATTCAATTATCATTCAAAAATCAGTATTACATCAGTTGTTGTAAATCTTCATTCTTTAGAAACTAAATAGTGCTTTATTCTTTAAAAACCAGATTTTGTACTGACAAAGGATTATGCTACTTTAAACCCAAGTATATTCCAGTTGTGCTGTTTAGTCTATTTTATTGTCTTTCTGACATTTGGACTAACTTACAAAAATATATTATAATGTTTGGGGTGTAGATAGATTTTTGTATTTTTATGGATTTTCTTAGCAGTGGTTTTAAAGGAGTCTCTCTTACTCTTGTTACTTATAAGTGACTCCAGATCACCTTAAATATTTGTCAGTACCAAGCTAATAAATTATTTTTACATATGTGAAATTCCAGGTATGTATTAGCGCTGCAGATGGGCGGATAATCATCATAAAGGAATAATGAACCTATAGAGACAAACATGTATCAAAGCATAAGAATCTTACCAAAAATGGAACTTGCTTTAAATAGTACCGCCCCCCTCTTTTTTAAAACATTTGGTACTAGTACATATGAATTCTTGCATTCTGTCTTGAGAAGTACACAGGGAATTGGAGGAGATTCATGATTATAGTTATATGAGAAAGAAGGGACAAGTATTAGGCTATTACTTCCCATTTTCTGTTTCCTGATGCGGAAGTTTAATATAAAGAATTGTTAACTATAATTGGTGATTAGAGTAATAAGGATTTACTTAGTAAGAAATAAAGATACTTCTAAAGAATATAGAAAAAGCACATACAAGGAATAGCCCCCACATGTCGGGCTCAGATCACTTAAGAAAGAGTCCCACTTCACTCCAGGGCTGGGATTCAAACTTTGATAGAGTTGGCACAGCTGTGACTTGCTGAAGTCACTTGCCAGTGCAGCACTAGAAGTCTAGTGCTGCACTGGCAGAACTTGCTGGAAATCAGCCCTGGGGTGCTGCCGGGGAAGGCTATTTATAGGGAGATGTCTAACTGGAAGCAGTCCGCTACAGAACTGTCCAGGGTGGATGCTGGGGGAGCTGCTGGCCCCTGAGTGCTGCTGGCAGCTTGCATTACAAGAGCTAGATGCTGGAGAAGCTGTGGGCATTGCCAAAGTCTGCTGCTGGAGAGAACCACGCATGCCATGGAAACCTGTGTCAAGTAGACACGCTGGGATTAGAAGCAAAGCCCTTTTCCTTCTGCAGTGTCTCTGCAGCGTCTTCTGTGAACAAAGCTTAATTAACAGTGTGACAGCTATCAGAGAAAAATACTTAAATAGCCCAAATCCGTTTTCACAGAGCTGACAAAAACAGTGAACTTAGATTTGAGGAACAGTAATAACTGGAGAACAGACCAGTTGGATCCCATACACCTTTCTACACGCATTTGAGGTCCTTTCAACAGCAGTGCAACTATTCCACCTAACGAGATACACCTATTCTTAAAATGGAGAGGTTTTTACCCTAGCTCAAGAATGAATAGATGAGCAGACTCCAAGGGTCATTATATCCATCACTAAATATTAATTACTCTACAAATTCAGTCAGTCACATTGAGCATTCTCTTATATAAAATTAAATTGTAAAATTAACTGCCATATTAAATAAAAATGGGAATGAAAAAGAAAATGGTTAGCAGATACAAATAAACACATAACAAGCTCATAGAAAACATGCAAAGCCTACTAGTCCTTGTTTTTATATTTGGTCTCAGGCTATAGTTGAGAGCTGTGGTTTCCTTCTTCAGTAACCCATTCTATATTTTGTGTGCCTTCAGCAAGAATCTCAGCTGGTTAGGCATCTTTACCTGATGGAGTGACCTAAACCTACATTCCAGAAGAGTATGTGTTCTTGATCATCCTGCCCTTTTTTTGGACGATGTTGTTTTTGATAATTCACTCTTGGGCATAGAAATAATAAGAGATATACACTCCAAGCGGGATTATCACAGGGTTCTCAAGATGAGAAAAGCTGGTCTGTGGAAGGTATGCTACTTCTACTGGAAGAAGGAGGCTCTGAGTGATTTGGGAATTCAAAATAGTCCGTTTCCACTGAGCCCAACCAGATGTTCCCATTTTAAGTATCAGAATCCTGATTAAGCCAGGGGGTGACACAGCTTTTGAGAAACTTGACAAGACAGAATTAAACTCTCATTTTAATTTAGCAGTTCACACAATTAAATTTTGTGTTTGATTTTCAGAGATAAGATATTTGTTCTAGGGCTACCGTGGAAACTGTGGTTCTTACACAGTACCTTGCTCTGAGAGTTAGTGGCCCTGAGTTTGTCTTTTCTCTTCATATGTGAGCAGGGACACTCTAAAGGATCTCATCCCGCATTAGATTTTCCAGTCATCATTATTGCCATAAGGTCAAGTGCAGCAGGCACCTGGGCTCTCAAGACACATGTATTAGTTGGCACTTCATTGCAGTGGACCCCAGTGGTAGTTTGATTGTGATTAATGTGATTATTTGTAATCAGGCTTTGTATTGATAACATTTCATTTCTGTTGGCCAGAAGCAGGAATAGCAGATTCAAGGAATAACCTTAGGAAGAGCACACACACCCCACCCCCACCTCCGCTTGGGGCTGAGATCCAGGCTGTTGGGAGGGCATAGCTATGGCTCTTAGAGAAGTGCTTGTGCTACTCTGCTGGCAGAACTTGCTGGAAATCCGCCTTCTGGAGTGCTAGAGAAACTGTTTACAAGGACATGACTAACTGGAAGCACACTGCTGCAAAGCCACCCAAGATAGGTGCCAGGGGAATCTGCTGGCTACCTTATATAGCATCTGTCAGGCGCTGGAGAAATGACATGTGCTTCTGGAGCCAGGTGATGGAGAAGCCCCTGGCACTAGAGGTGCCTCCTGCTGGAGAAGTCATCTGTGACACAGAAGCCCACCATAGGAAACCCTTCCACACTACGGGCCTTCCCAGAAAGCCCACTAGAACCAAGCAGCAAAGTACTTCTGTGAGATCTCGCCAGAGCTCTCTACTGACAAAACCTAAGGTCATGTAGGCCAACAAGGGAAAAATATTCAAAAGGCCCAGATCTATTTTAACAGACAGAAATGAAAGGTGAATTTGGAGCTAAGAGTCAGTAATTCCTTTTCTGGCACACTGTCTTTTTGCAGTCTCTGCAAACTCAGAGTCAAATTGGTGTTCAGAATTATTAGGTGTATTTACTAACTCTTATGATGAACCTTTTTTGCTTTCTCCTTTTCTTTGTTCTGACTGCTTAGGCCTTGGCCATATGGTCTGTTGTAAGTTATGTCAGATTCTTTTTGGAAAGACATAATTCATTGTGACATTATCCAAGCTAATCCTGAAGAGTATACAAAAGGTTATGTCTGCCATCCAAGAGAGGGCAATGTTAACTGTCAGGTAGAATCCTCCTCCAGCTTCCTTTTTATTGTGGTAACATACATAATGTAAAATTACCTAACCACTATTTAGTATACAGTTAAGGAGCATTAAGTACATTGTGAACAGTAAGTCCCTGCTCCTTCCTCTCCCCAACCCTTGGCAACTACCATTCTACTTGTCTCTGAGTTTTACTACTTTTGGTACCTCGTTTAAGTGGCATCTGTATTTATCCTTCTGTGACCAGTTATTTCACTCAGCATATGCTTTAAAGGTTCATCCGTGTTGTAGCATGTGTCAGAATTTGCTTTTGAAAGCTCAGTATTATTTCATTGTATGTATATACCACATTTTTCTTGGCTTTATTGAAGTATCAGTGACATATAACATTTTATAAGTTTAAGGTGTACAAGGTGTTCGTTTGATACACTTACATTGAACAAAATGATTATCACTGTAGGGTTAGTTAACATCTGCATCACCTCACATAATTTCCATTTTTTTCTTGTGGTAAGAACATTCGAGATTTTTACTCTCAGCAACTTTCATGTATATAATACAGTATTGTTAACTATATCACCCTGTTTGCATAGATTCCCAGAATTTATTGATCTTATAACTGGAAGTTTGTACCCTCTGGCCACCATCTCCCTGCTTCCCCTACTCCTCACCATTCTACCCTCTGTTCTCTCTGTGAGTTCAGGTTTTTTAGATTCCACCTGTAAATTATATGATTGGGTACTTACGTTCTCTGTCTGACATATTTCAGGTAGCAAGAATTTTTTCTTTCTTACGGCTGAATAATATTCCAGTATGTATATATAGGTACCTCATCTTTATCTGTTCATCTATTGATGGACATTTAGGTTATTCCCATATCTTGGCTATTGTGAATAATACTGCAGTGAACATGGGAGTACAGATACCGCTCCAAGATCCTGACTTCATTTTCTTTAGATGTATACTCAGAAGTGAAATTGTAGGATCATACGGTATTTCTGTTAATATTTGGAGGAACTTTTATACTGTTTTTCATGATGACTGTACCAATTTATATTCTCACCAAACGTTCCAAGGGGTTCCCTTTTTTCTACATCTTTGCCAATACTTGTTCTTTCTTGTCTTTCTGGTGATAGCCATTGTTAACCCTTGTGAAGTGATACCTCACTGTGATTCTGATTTGCATTTCTCTGATGATTAGTGATGTTGAGCATCTTTTTATGTACTTAGTTGTTTGTATGTCTTCTTTGGGAAAATATCTGCTCATTTCCTCTACCCATTTTTAAGTCAGTTTTTGGTTTTGGTTTCTTTTTCACTGAGTTGTGAGAGTTCCTTTTATGTTTCAGGTATCAATATCTTATCAGATACATGATTTGCAAATATTTTCCTCTACTCTGTAGTTTGATTTTTTCATTTTGTTAATGGTTTCTTTTGATACGCAGAAGCTCTTTAATCTAATGTAGTCCACTTAGTTATTTTTGCTTTTGTTGCTGTGCCTTTGTTGTCATACTCAAAAAATCATTGGCAAGATCAGTGTCAAGGACCAGCGTTTTCTTCTAGAAATTTTATGGTTTCAGGTCTTAAAGTCCTTAGTCCATGTGGAGTTAATTTTTGTGAGTGGTGCTAAGGTAGTGATACAGTTTATATATGCAGTTATCCTTCTGTGTGCGATTAACTGGTTTTTCCAATATCATTTATTAAAGCCATTATCCTTTCCCGAGTGAAAATTCCTTGCTCCCTTCTCAAAAATATTAATTGTCCATATATGCCGAGATTTATTTGTGGGTTCTTGATTCTGTTCCACAGGTCTAAGTATTTTTATGCCACTACTATACTGTTTTCAATTACTGCAGTTTTGTAGTATAGTTTGAAATGAGAAAGTGTGATACCCCCAGCTTTGTTCTTTGCTTTGGCCATTCAGGGCCTAGGTGGTTCATACAAATTTTAGAAATTTTTTTTCTATTTCTGTCAAAAATACCATTGGAATTTTGATAGGAATTGCATTTAATCTGTAGATTGCTTTGGGTAGTGTGGACATTTTAATTAATATTAATTCTTCCAGTTCCTTAACATGGAATATCTTTCCATTATATCTTCATTCTCTTTCGTCTTTCAGTTTTCAGTAAATGGAATCTTTCACCTTTTTGGTTAAGTTTATTCCTAAGTTTCCTAAGTACTTTATTGCTTTTGATGCATTGTGATTGGGATTGTTTTATCTCTTTCTCAGATATTTCTTTGTTAGTGTACAGAAACACAACTGATTTCTATATCTTGACTTTATACCATAGAGCTTCCCTGAATTTGTTGATTAGTCCAAACAACTTTTTGGGATTTGGGTCTTTGGGTCTTTGTGTCTTTGGGATTTGCTACATAAAAGATGAAATCTGCAAACAGAGACAGTTTTACTTCCACCTTTCCAATTTGGATGCCTTTTATTCCTTTTTCTTGCCTTAATGCTCTGGCTAGGACTTTCAGTACTGTATTGAATAGGAGTGCTGAGATTGGGCACCCTTATCTTGTTCTTGATCTTAAAAAGCATTTAGCCTCTCACTGTTGATTCTGAGATTAGCTGTGGTCTTGTCATACATGGATACCTTAATTATGTTGAGGTACGTTCCTTCTGTACCTAATTCGTTGAGAGCTTTTGTTGTGAAAGAATGATAGTTTTGTCAAATGTTTTTTTCTGTGTTTATTAAGATAATCATATGATATTTATCTCTTACTCTGTAATACCACATTTATTGACTTGCATGTGTTGCAACCATTCTTGCATCCAGGGATAAATCCCACTTAATTGTAGTGTATGAACCTTTTCAGGTGCTGTTGAGTTCAGCTTGCAGGAATTTAGTTGAAGATTTTTGCATCTATGTTCATCAGGGCGATTGGACTTTAATTTTCTTTCTTATGTCCTAATCTGACTTTGGCGTCAGGATAATGCTGGCTTTAAACAGTGAATTTGAGGGTGTTCCCTCTTTCTCATTTTTTTTGGGAGAGCTTGAAAAGGATTGGCCTTTAATTCATTAAATGTTTGATAGGATTGTCCAGGAAAACCATCTGATCCTGGCCTTTTTTGGGAGGTATATTTTTGACTACTGATTCAGTATTACTTATGTTAGTCTGTTCACATTTTCTGTTTCTTCTTGATGTCAGCATGTTTTCTAGGAATCGACCCATTTCTTATAGGTTATCCATTTTGTTGGTGTATAATTATTCGTGATAGTCTGCTATGATCCTTTGTATTTTTGTAGTATCATCTATAACATCTTCTTTCATTTCTAATTTTACTTGAGCCTCTTCTTTTTTTCTTAGTCTAACTAAAGATATAGCATTTTGGTTTATTTTTTCAAACAACAACATTTAGTTCTGTTGGTATTTTGTGTTTTTCTGATTTCTGTTTCATTTATTTCTGCTCTAATTTCTGCCAACTTTTGACTTTGTTCTTCATTTTCTGTTTCCTTGAGTTGTAAAGTTAGATTGTTTATTTGAGGTTTTTTTTTAATATATAGTATATTTAGGCATTTATTACTATAAACTTCCCTCTCAGAACTGCCTTTGCATCATCCTGTAGGTTTTGACATGCTGTTGTTTCCATTTGCTTTTATTTCAAGATACCTTTCGATTTCTTCTTTGGCCCATTGGTTTTTCAGGAATTTTTAATTTTTAATTAAATTTTTAATTTTCACATATTTCTAAATTTTCGCATTTTCTTTTCTGTTGTTGATTTTTTTGTTTCTTGCCATTTTGGTCAAAAAGAAAGTTGGTACAATTTCAGTCTTCTTAAATTTGCTAAGACTTGTTTTTTAACCTTCCATATGATCTATTCTAGAGAATGTGCACTTGAGAAGAATGTGTAGTCTTTTGCTGTTGCATGGAATTTTTTGTATATTCTTAGATCGATTTTAGCTGAAGTGTAGTTCAGGTTTAATGTTTTATTTCTCATTTTCTATCGGGATGATCCATTATTTAAAGTTAGGTATTGAAGTCCCCTAGTATTATTTATTGTTGTGTAATCTCACTTCAGATCTACTTTTATTTGCTTAATATACTTAGGTGCTCTAATATTGGGTACATATATATTTGTAATTATTTTATCCTCTTGAGCAATTGACCCTTTATTATTAAAAAAATAACCTGGTCACTTGTTAACCATTGTTGGCCCGAAGTCTATTTTTTTTTTTTAAGATTTTATTTATTTGATAGAGATCACAAGTAGATGGAGAGGCAGGCAGAGAGAGAGGAGGAAGCAGGCTCCCTACTGAGCAGAGAGCCCGAGGCGGGTCTCAATCCCAGAACCCTGGGATCACAACCTGAGCGGAAGGAATAGGCTTAACCCACTGAGCCATCCAGGTGCCCAGGCCTGAAGTCTATTTTTTCTGATACAAATGTAGCTACCCTGCTCTCTTTAGTTTCTGTTTGCATGGAATATCTTTTTCTGTCTCTTCACATTGCACCTGTGTGTCCTTAAAGCTGAAATGGGTCTCTTGTAGGCAGCATATAGTTGGGTCTTGCTTTTTCAATCCAACCAGCTACTTCCTGCCTGTTGCCTAAAGAATTTGGTCCATTTACATTTAGAATAATTGTTTGTAAGTAAGGACTTTACTTATACCGTCTTACTAGTTGTTGTCTAGTTATTTTTTCTCTTTTTCCTTTCTCCCTCTCTTGCTGCCTTCTTTTGTGACTTGATTTTCCATAGTGGTGGTGTTTAATTTACTTTTCTCTATCTTTTGTGAATCTAACATAGATTTGTGCTTTGTGGTAACCATGAGGCTTATGTAAAACATCTTAACACTGTTTTATGGTATAACAACTAAACTTATATTACATACAAAAACCCTACTTTTGGGGTGCCTGGGTGGCTCAGTGGGTTAAGCCTCTGCCTTTGGCTCAGGTCATGGTCTAAGGGTCCTGGGCTCGAGCCCCACGTCAGGCTCTCTGCTTAGCAGAGAGCCTGTTTCCTCCCTCTCTCTGCCTGCCTCTCTGCCTGCTTGTGATCTCTGTCTGTCAAATAAATAAGTAAAATCTTTAAAAAAAACAAAACAAAACACCTCTACTTTTGTTCCTCCCTTTTATGTATTTGATGTTAACAGTTTACCTTTTTTTATATTGTATATTATTAACAAATTATTGTGCTATAGTGGTAACTCTTTCCTTTAACCTTTATACTAGAATAAAGCAGTTGACACATTACATTATAGTATCAAAGTACTCTGAATTTGCCTGTACACTTTACCAACCATATTTTGTTTATCCATTCATCTGTTGATGGGTGTTTGGGTTTCTACCTTTTGGATCCCATGAATATAAGTCCTACCTGAAGTTCTAATTGTAGCCGGAAGGGCTAATCAAGCCACAGAAGGATTATACTAAGATGTTATATGATCTATTGTTCCTTTCATCTTTGTTAGAATGGTAAATTTATATAGATATTGAACCCCTAATTAAAGTTCACATCTCAGATAACCCAGTAATATTAGTAAAAATAGTCATGTGGGTGTGCTGACTCTTTGCCAGTGATAGATACAGCCATTCAGAAATACATTATTTGTTTGCTTCTATAACTTGAACATCATCTGGTAACCTCGGTCACATTTTATCTTTCATATGTTGAGCCTGTCCAAAAGTGTTCACTTTGTTTCATCTTATTGCTTTCACACAGGAAGTCATAAGTTGGAAGAGGTAATCCTCTTCTGAAGATACAGATATGGTGGGCAAGTAGATGATTCTTGAGACAAGATAGATTTTTGTTGTTCTTGTGAGAAGTACGGTGCTTTTTTGGATACTTTTTGATGTTCTGGTGTGGTGATGATTCCTTTTGGGAGGAGACAAAAAGGGCAGGGGACTGAAGCAGAAGAGACTAGTGGTGCATATAATTTTGAAAGATACCTTAAAAAATTGCTTTTTATTACTGTTTTAAAGTTTTTTTCTAACAAGGAGCTGTGACTTCTTTTTCAGACTGCACTGGCACATTTAGAGTCTCTGGCAGTGGATGTTGAGGTGGCCAATCCACCAGCCAGTAAGGAAAGCATTGATGGTCTTCCAGAGACCCTTGTTCTTGAAGACCACACCGGTAAGGGCAAAGTTGATCTTTCATGTCAGATAACATATTTCATGTTTTCATATATTATCAATGTACCTGAAAGATAAAATACTGACTACTAGAAACTTTCCTTAGTTTTTCTGTGGAGCCAGATTTTGACAAACTTTCACCTAATGGAAGAATATTTTTAATTTATTAAGTCATGGGCTGGAACAAATGTGCCTCAGCCAACTTTTCTACAAAAGCAGTATTTATTAAATTCCAAATTGTCATTTATTACAGAAACATGTTTGGCAATTACTTTTTCAAAGATGGCTCTTCTGTCTGTCATAGGTATCGTCTGTGAGTTAATATGTTGGTTTTCAGTTTTATTAAAATTGAACTCTATGGTATTGATCAGATTATTTTTGATTTTCAGCAATTGGTCAAGAGCAGTGCTGTCCAATCTGTTGCAGTGAGTATATTAAGGATGATATAGCAACAGAGCTTCCCTGTCACCATTTCTTTCACAAACCTTGTGTCTCAATTTGGCTACAGAAGGTGAGTTTTATTTTTACTTTTTTTGAAATTAATATTTTAATAGTTCCTCCTGAAAGTTAGTGATGATAGTATCTTTTAAGCCTATTTTATTCAGCTTTATACTTGTAGTACTTTTTAATTAAGTGTTAAAGATTGATTACAATTTAATGATTACAGATTAATGATAATGTGAAACTATTTTACTTTACTAACATTTCTGAAAAACAATATAGATAACACTAATTGCTTAGCATATTTAATCATTTTTGGAAATGATTAAATATCAAAAAATCATTTTAGGATAAACCTAGTAGATCTTTAATCATATCCCTGAAATTTGTGTTTTCAAAAATATCACAAGCAAAAAAAAGCCTATGGCACCTCTTAAAGTGCTGTAATAATATATATATATTCTGCTAATATAAATCAAGGTCTTTGAAAATGTATAAGAGAAATATGTAATCACCTACAAAAAACCTCCTATTCCAACTATATATATATTCTCCCTAAATATTTACCCAATTATTTTTAACTATATTTGAATTACTTAAGAAAAAACAGTCTTATTTAAAATCTTATTAAAATCTTATTTTTTTTTTTACTTTTTTTTAAAAATTTTTTATAAACATATATTTTTATCCCCAGGGGTACATGTCTGTGAATCACCAGGTTTACACACTTCACAGCACTCACCAAAGTACATACCCTCCCCAATGTCCATAATCCCACCCCCTTCTCCCAGCAATTGCACTATTGGGTGAAAAGATACAAACGTAGTGATCCAAAGGGGCACGTGCACCCGAATGTTTATAGCAGCAATGTCCACAATAGCCAAACTATGGAAAGAACCTAGATGTCCACCAACAGATGAATGGATCAAGAAGCTGTGGTATATATACACAATGGAATACTATGCAGCCATCAAAAGAAATGAAATCTTGCCATTTGCGACAACATGGATGGAACTAGAGCGTATCATGCTTAGCGAAATAAGTCAAGCGGAGAAAGACAACTATCATATGATCTCCCTGATATGAGGAAGTGGTGACGCAACATGGGGGCTTAAGTGGGTAGGAGAAGAATCAATGAAAGAAGATGGGATTGGGAGGGAGACAAACCATAAGTGACTCTTAATCTCACAAAATAAAATCTTATTTTAAATCTTCTCTGTGAACTCTGTTTTTACACAAAGTATTTTTATAGGCAGTAAGGTAGAAATTCCCAAATCACTTTCACAGCTTATGTACTTAGGGATATAACTCCCTCTGTTCCCTATAGCCACTCCCTCCCTTTTCCCCTTCTTTCTTCCTCCTCTCCTTCCTCCTTTCCTTTCTTTCCTTTTGCTTTCTTTGCTGTTGCTACCCTTCTACTGCCACTTCATGGTTGTCAAAGTTCTACTTAAGATTTGTAAGATTCAGGGGCACGTGGGTGGCTCAGTGGGTTAAAGCCTCTGCCTTTAGCTCAGGTCACAGTCTCAGGGTCCTGGGATCAAGCCCTGCATGGGGCTCTCTGCTCAGCAGGGAGCCTGCTTCCTCCTCTCTCTCTCTCTGCCTGCCTCTCTGCTTACTTGTGATCTCTGTCTGTTAAATAAATAAATAAAATCTTTAAAAAAAATTATTTAAAAAAAGATTTGTAAGATCCAGTGTGGAAATTTTCACCATTCCATTATAAAATCTAAAATTTCTCTCTTGGCTTTCAAGGCATTCTGTGATCTAGCCCCCAGCCTGTCTGTTCACATTGACTCCTGTGTACATTTGTTTATATTTGCGTAGCTGGTGTAGTTTTCCCCCATACCATCTGCAGGATTAGATGATCTAGGCAGGGCCAGCTTAAATTCCACCTTTGCTGTCCCTCATATCTCCTTTATTTAAATTCCCATGTATTTAAAATTCCACATATTAAGTTATCTAAGCCTTAAGAAGGATCTAAATGTTCCTGCTATGTGTCAGGCACTGGTAGATGACTTGTTTATTTTCTCATTTAATTCTCACACTAACTCTGGGACACACTGGGACATATCCTTATTCATTTTCCAGTGACTCCTTGCTCACATGGCACAGCGCTGAGCAAGGAGTGTAGTAGACTCTCCACTAATCCTGAGTGAAAGATGACTGACCCGAAAGATACAAACATGATTAGGAGATGCTGTTCACCCTCAAAGAAATTAAAATCTGATTGGGATAAAGAGGAAATAGCATCACACTTTTGCTTCTCTGGATTATGTGGGTTTGAAGTTGATTCAGTTTTTGTTTTTAAGTTATTTGATTTGATTTTTAGGATAACAGATACCGTTGTTTCTTTGAGAATGAGAATGAGGGTTTTTTGGGTTTTATCCTTGCTAAGATACTGTGTGGCAGTTAAGACCTTTTCTTTGGCTCTGACCTTGTTTTTCTTCCCCTCCAGTCGGGAACGTGCCCCGTGTGCCGCCGCCACTTCCCACCCGCCGTCATCGAAGCCTCGGCAGCTCCGTCCTCTGAGCCTGACCAGGAGGCCCCCCCTTCCGCTGACAGCTCTGCAGAAGCCCCTTAAACTTTAACCCTTGAATGAGATCACTATGTCTAAAAGTCATTCTGCAAATCCCTTCTCAATCTGATGTGCAAATAATTATATATAAATAAATTTAAAATCCTATATATAGTCTATACCATAGTTTAGAAAGAAGAATATTAACCTTTCTAAACTAAATTTAGGTTCGCAGAAAGTACGAAACATTTTCAAGCTGAATGTTGAAGCAGTGCATCCATTTTCTTTCGTTGAACATGTTGGTATTAATTGTAAAGTCAAGCTTACCAGTTAACTCTCTCCAGAAGAAATAATCATGTATGTGGCACATATTACTGGTTTTGTCTGAAGTACTGCCACTAAGTGATTATAATTAGATTCTCCTATTTGCATCAAATGTGAAGACTGTGATCACAACAGTAGTAAAATTTGGTTTCATTGGAAATAAAAAGTATTCTAAAACATGCTTTTTTCATTGGTCGCTTTGCTTTTGCTACATCAGAACCTCTTGGTTCATAATACTGAGTGGTTTTTTTAGGAAGATGTCTACTCTTCCATCTTTGTTTAAAATTAGGACTTTTTAGAATCAAAACAAAAGCCAAAATTTTGGCTTAATCACCACAAAATTTTAAGATTCTCAATGTAATCCCCTTGGAATGGTTAGATAGTAAAGTATCTTTTTTTTTCCTTTTCTTAGTGGTGGATGTGCTTAAAGTAAGGTTAGCAAAGCATGAGTGTTTTACTATGGTTGGTGCTTGAGGTAAGGTTAGTAAAGCTTATGAACAATCTAGTGTGCTCAGTGTTTGGTATGATGAGGTGAATTAGATGGCCTTATGAAATCCTTTTTCCCTTTCCACCTGGTTACAGTTATACTTGAGAACATTCATGGCACATTTCTTAGATAAGTGTTGTTTTTTTAATTTATAAATTTATAAATATGCTTGTTTATAAATTTATAAATATTAGATACAGTTTGTTTAAAGTAATTTTGGTTCAGAAATATTTTAGAAAGTCTGAAGACATTCATCACATGTTTAAACATTCATTCTGTTGTATCCCAAGAGGAAATCTGATCCTTAAAAAACTGGAAGGTTAATTGTACCAACTTGTGTAAAGCATAAAATTAACGGGGTATAGGACAGATTTGGCCACATCTTTTTATAACATATCTAAACCTTACTGTGTTATAATTTATTTCTTTAAAGTATTCCTGAATAAGGATTATTCATAGTACATTTGTTTCTTTACACTAATTTATTTTGATAAAATTATTCACTTGGAAATAAATAATAAAAATGGGTTGTATCATATTAAACCAAATTAAGCCCTGGGTGAAAAAGGAGTAGGGTGATCACCTAGTGACTGTGAGCAGAACTGAACATGTAACATGGTTCCTTTCTTATTTTCCTTTCTCTAAAAGAGAAAAGAAGACCCTGACCCCAGATTTGCCTGCCAAAAGAGTTCCGTTCAGATTCTTCTATAAACATGAGGAAATGAGCTTTGTTTAGTTGTTTTTTATGGGAAATTTGGCCTTTAGGGTCATCCATAATTATGTAACTCCAAAATAAGATTGCATAGCTTTCCATTTAGGTGATCACACCCAGTAGGCAAATATGTACGAAGATGGACATAATATTTAACTTACAGATGTGATTTGCTCTCAGTACCAGAGAATGATAGGTGTTAGAATATCGCATTTGAGCAAGTAAAATTGTAAAGCATGTAGCGAGTGTACATCCATCTGAGTAGTACATTGGTAATTTAGTTGGGACACATAAAAGGAATATTTATATGGCTTCCCAAATGCAAAGTTACATTTTATTTGTGTAATTTCTTGGAGTATTTATATTCCATCTCTTTTCTTCGTTCTTAAATGAATTTTCACTGTTGGCACATTTGAGGCTTAACTATAAGGAACATAACACTTGCATTCTAATTTTTGCATATATTGTAAATGTGTGTCTGGTATTTACAGCAAAATACTGTGTATCCTTTTATGGGTAAAACAAAACTGAACATTGCATGCATGTAATGTGGTGACTTTGTAATTTAGGGGTTCTTTGGGGCTTCTGTGACTTTGGAAATGCTTACATTCAGGCCTTAATGTTGCATTAGGTAGCATGTTTTCCTTCTGATGTATATAGTCACTGTTGTATAAACTAATCTTTGCTTGTTTTCTACTCTGTGATCTTTCCATACCATATTTCATTGACGATCAGTGTCGAGGAGTCAAATCAGATTAAACTTAATTCTCATGTGTATATTGTGGAACTTCATGGCTAGTGTGATTTTTAATTTGTTTTCTTTCTTTTTCTTGTTTCTTTTTTGTTGTTATTTGTTTCCTTTAAGTAATATTGATCAGTTGTGATGCTTACTGGTTAAACTGACATTGCTACAGATTGCTCTGTAGTAAGCCACAAATTATATTTAGGCAGTTTTTTTTTTTTAAGAATTTTTTTTTCTTAAATTTGACAGACAGATTACAAGCAGGCAGAGGGGGGGGGGGGAGAAGCAGGCTCCCCGCTGAGCAGAGAGCCCGATGCGGGACTCGATCTGAGGACTGTCATGACCTGAGCCGAAAGCAGAGGCTTCAACCCACTGAGCCACCCAAGCGCCCCGTTATATTTAGGCAGTATTAAGGGACGTCAGCTTTCTTCTCCTAGTAGCAAAGAAAATATTCCCAAAATATTCCCAAAGAAAATATTTCTTTTTTGCCTGTTAAGATTTAGCTATTATATGCCAGTTGTTAAGAGGTTTTGGTTCCAAACTCAACCAGTAGTGTTGAGAGCTGAACTTAAGATAGCGGTTGTACTTTTTGCTTTCCATCTGTTTCTATCCTTCATTCTTGGCTCCCTACTATCTACAAACAGCTGCTGTGAAGGAGAAAAGTCGAATAAGAGTTGGCTTAAAAATTTTTTTTAAGAAAATTGAAATTTTAGGATTTTCATTGTAACAAGTTAATATAAGCAGAAGCGGAAAAGTTCAGATACCAAAATATTGTTTGATTCTCTGAAATACTGTTTGGATCCTTTTGGAAAAGTTAAGAATATATGAAGGTAAATTATAAAGGTATAAATACTGATAAAAATATTGTTTCTCTTCTCTATGTTAAGTGACTTGACCTAATAATTCTATTTTTTTTAAACATTTTCTTCTTCCTTGTAATATGAATGCTGATATTTAAAGGTAGATCCATGTGGTTTTCTATTGTGTTCCTTAATTGTTTATCTCTGAGCTAACTAACTCTTAAGATTATTTGTGATTTGGATTTATATATAAGCTGTTAAATATATATGAACTGTTAAAATGGAATGCAAGTTTTCAAAAGCCCAGGTCTAAATGTAATGATTGGTTTATTGTTCAACAACCCTAGTCCATCATTTTCCGTGTAAATCATAAACAATAAACAGGATGTACTCAGTGGTCATTTCTAATATTTAATTGTGCAGTCACATCACTTCTATCATTTAAACCCGTGGAGGATTTAGCATTAATGGCAAAGAGCACAGCTATTAAGAAAGTCTGGAATAGTCTCCTGGGCACATGATTTCATTGTCCTTCAATTGTGGCCCAAGAAGGCTCTAACAGCCCAGCTATACGGAAGTGGTTGATGGACTTGGAAAGGGCTCTGAAGGAGGAGTCACTGTCCTCTCCTGCCTAATGTTCTCAGCAGTCCTGTGGGTCCAGCAGAGCCTGATTTCCACACTGACTCAGGACTGCAGAAACCCTCAGAGTTCCCAGATAGAGGCCCACCTTCCCTCAGTGGCTTGCTCCAGATCAGGCATAGGACTGTCACCAAATCTACTTGTTGAGGAAGATTTCTCATGACTTCCAAAGGGTTCAAAGTTTTCACCCATTTCAGAAGGGTAAATTGAGTGCTAATAGGTCATGCACACATTAAATTAGAAAACAAATCATTTTGTTTAGAAGCTTTAAAATGTTTAGAATTGTGATTCCCACTTAATAGAATAGACCCGTACTAGAAAACTAGTCTTGGAACTAGAGACAGGGTTGGCACACCTCTTCTCTAATGCCATATCCTCTTATAATTGTCATGTGATTTTTATCCAACCCCTGCTTCCAGAGTTAGAGCTACTCAGCACTCCTACAAGGGATGGGCTTCATTGTTAGAAGCATGTCACCTACATGTGTTTATAAATAGCACACTTGTAACACTGGACAGAAAGGTCCTGTCTCTTCAGTGTGGTCACCTCTTCACAACTTCCCTCAGATTTCACATTTTTTCTCAGTTCTTAAATGTTGTCCATTCCAGCCCAACCTGGCATTGGTCCTTCCAATCCCTCTCTCAAGTACACTGCTCAGCACTAAGCACCGTTCTTCCATGGTCTGACAGCAGGGTCCCGAGGCTGGATTGCCGACGTCAGAATGACTCTCGTGACTGTTAGGGTTGGAATATGTTGATGTTATCTGTTACCATCACCATTAGATAAACATATCCCACTGTTTACCTCTTGTTGAACTTTACAGGCATTGCTGGCAAGCCAAATCCATTCCTTAAATTACTTAAAACGATTTCTCGGTAACCTAATTGAAGCACTGCATTTGTCCTTATTTGCTATAAGTTGTAAAGGTCCTTAGGAAGGAGTTCTCATTCTTTCTCTTTGCCTTGTGTCTGTTTCAGTTTTGATGAAGCATGCCTTTAGTATTTAGTGGCTTTGTTCAAGTTAATGATAAATAACAAGATGAAATGCATGCAGACCCTCGTAAGAATGCCACCGTAGGCTGTGCTCCAGGTGACTTGGATCTGTTCATCAGTACTTTAGGTCCAGATGTGGAAGCAACTGTCGAAATCAGTGATGTGCTTATGGTTCTTCATCTTCCCTAAAAGGACACCATAATAGATTTTATCATGTTTGGCAGACAAGCAGATTGCTCTGTCTATGGAAGTAGCCTAATCTGCTAATATATTAATTCAAGAAGGGAAATGAAGTTAGCTGGAAATGCCCTTATTCTTAGTGAAACGACACTACCTCCTTTTCCAACTGCTCACATGCCATCTGTTTATTAATCCGTCCTAGAATTTGATAAGTGATAATATCAAGCTCATTTTAATAATTTTTTAAAGATTTTATTTATTTATTTATTTATTTATTTATTTATTTATTTGATAGAGATCACAAGTAGCCAGAGAGAGAGAGAGGGGAAAGCAGACTCCCCACTGAGTAGAGAGCCCTATATGGGGCTCGATCCTAGGACCTTGAGATCATGACCTGAGCTGCCCAGGCACCCCTCATTTTTATAATTTTTATAATCTATTTTTCCTCTCAAAAATTGTGATATTTGATGTATCATGACCTTGGCAAGATGCTTAGTTGTTCTGCTTGTTTTCTCTATAAAGTACTGAATCTAAATTACAGGTTCAGTACTACTGTTTGGGCATGGGAAAAGGTTTGAAAAAAAAAGTTCTTTGTTGATATGCAAAGTCATGGAGAAATATGGTTGCTTTCCATCATTGTTTGATTTTGGCACTACCTTTGAGGATTGATGAACATTTCAGATGAAAATCATAAAAGCATCTTAATCTCTCAGAAGTTGAAAGATTTTGACAGGGGAACTTTATTAAAATAAGTAAAATTTAACCAATAATAATTTTACTAAAAGGCTGCGTGCCTGGCTATGACAATTTATTCCCATCTTGAATTTTTAGTTCATAATCCATATACAGTTTTTATAGTGAAAATTGGAAGGAGATCTTTATCTTTTTAGAAAGATAGCACCTGTTAGCCATTCAGTGCAGTAAGAAATTCTGTAAGCACTGATTTCTTTTGATTATAACACAGCATCTCTTCTTACTAAGATTCATCGAGGAAAATGCATTTTTATTTATACTTTTTAGTTATTTATTTGAGAAGGAGCACAAGCCGGGTCCGGGGCTAAGGGAAGGGGCAGAGGGAGAGGGAAAAGCAGACACCCCGCTGAGCAGAGAGCCCCCAGGTGGGGCTAGATCCCACCAGGACCCCAGGAACATGACCTGAGCCAAAGGCAAATGCCTAACTGCTGAGCCACCAAGGTGCCCAGAAAAAAAAAAAAAAAAAGCATTTTTACATTAAAAGAATAGTTTCATTTGGGGCACCTGGGTGGCTCAGTTGGTTGAGCAGCTGCCTTCAGCTCTGGTCCTGGAGTCCTGAAATTGAGTCCCATAATGGGCTCCCTGCTCGGGAGCTCCCTGCTTCTCCCTCTCACCCTACCCCCTGCTCTCACGCTCTCGCTCTCATTCTCTCTCTTTCAGATAAAAAAAATAAAATCTTTTTTTTTTTTAAGTTTCATTAATGAAGTGCTAAGTATTAGACATTGTGTTAGGCTCTCTGTTTTAATCTTAATAATGAATTTGCAAAGTAGGTTGTTTTGTTCTGACTTTACAAATTAAAAAATTGAGTCCTGGTTCTCAAGAATTCAAGGGTTCTTTGTTGTTCATGCCACCTTCCTGGATAGGAGCAGCCTATCTGATTATTGTTAATATTCAAATTACTTTTGGGGGATGCAGTCTGAATTTTAAAAATGAGGAAAAGAAATGGTAGGGAGTGGGAGGCCGTTCAAAATTCTGAAAAAAATGTTTTCTTTGCGATATTACTTTGCTAAATTGTTACAGAGACATATTTTTGCCTTAAGTTAAGGCTGACCAAAGTTCTAATGTCCTGGTTCATAAAGTTTCTTAGTCACTATTAAGATCTGATGAAGGGCACCTGGGTGGCTCAGTCTGATAATTGTCTGCCTTCAACTCATATATGATTTGAGGGTCCTGGGATAGAGCCCTACATCAGGCTTCCTGGTCAGCGGGAAGCCTGCTTCTCCCTCTCCCTCTGCTGCTTGTGTTCTCTCTCTCTGTGTCAAATAAATAAAATAAAATCTTTTTTAAAACAACAACAACAAAAGATCTGATAAGAACCTCCTAACTGCCTGATAATTCGGGATCCTGAAATTATTCTGAGTGGCCCGAGATGGTGTCATGCTAGTATATTAGTTATTATATTATTATTATAATATCATACAATTATATATAATATACTATATTATTATTTATTATATATTACTATAGAGTATAATAGTTAATAGTGTCTTCAGCCAGTAAGTCCTCAGTAATGTAGACACCTGTCTGTAAGTGACTCAACCCCATCTTTTTCAAAAGTCTGTGGAAGTCTTCCTTAAAAAAGCCATGGGCATTTTCCATCAACAATTGTGATCACGCCAAAGTGTAGAGAACCTTATCCCAAATTGTTTCATCAGTAAGAATAGATACTTGACAGAGGGTTTCCTTTAAATTTCCATCCTTAAATGTTATTTTAAATTCTTCCCAGGGATTTAAGCTATGCCCTCCTTGCATTTGCTTCCTGGTTTTTGGTGTGTGGGAGGTTGTTTTTGTTTTGTTTTGTTTTGTTGTTGTTTTTAAGAGAACTACTACATACCATCCTACTGACAAGGCTTGGCCTCAACAAGTAATCCTTCTTGACCTGGACTACGGTCCTTCAACTGAGATAATTGCAGTACCCTAAGTTTGATGCCATTACAGAATGTCAGCTTCTAAATTACTTTAAATTCACATTTAAGGCAGATGAGAATAGGGTTCGGGAGCTTGCAAAATCAACCTCTTGTGAATAGTAAGTTTTAGTCTAGTATAATGGGAAATCATAGTTGAATCCCTTAGTTACGACCCACATCTAAATAAGTAGCACCTGAAAGAAGATGTTTAAAGTTTTGTGTTTTTTTTTTTTTCCAATAGAAATTAGTCTGCTTTTGGAAATAGTATATTAGGACATATCCGCCTGGCATCCTTCCAGAATCTGCTGATAAAATGGCCTCAGCAAACCCAAAAGATGACCTGTTTGCAATATCCCAAGCTACTATCTGCTTAACAAACGTTTACCAAGTGCTGCTCTGGCACAACTATAAACAAGATATTCAAATTCTCTGACCTCCTGAAGTCTCCATTGCTATGAGGAGGCTCTATTCCATGCCCATCCACCCGTCCCAAGCCATCACCCGTCCCAAGAATCACTAGATGGGAAGGGGTTCGTCTCGGCGGGGGGAATGTCTGGCTCACAGAGCTTTAAGAACTCTTCTATGGGGGGACCTGGCTGGCTCAGTGAATTAAAACCGCTGCCTTCGGCTCGGGTTATGATCCCAGGGTCCTGGGATCAAGCCCCGCATCAGGCTCTTTGCTCTGCAGGGAGCCTGCTTCCTCCTCTCTCTCTGCCTGTCTCTCTGCCTACTTGTGATCTCTCTCTGTCAAATAAATAAATAAAATCTTTAAAAAAAAAAAAAAAAAAGCTCTTCTATGGTTATCAAAGCTAGAAACAAACCAAACCAAGAAAGAGCAACAGATACTAAGTCCCAAGCTGACTAGCTCTTCCAAATCCCCTCAAGCTGAAAGAAACTACAGCGATGGTGCTATGTGTACAGGTTGAAGATCTCTTTGGAGGGATTGGCCCTGTGGCTCCCAGCAGCAGGTCATGGGATCTCACAATCAGAGAAGTTGAAAAACTGATTTTCCAAAGATGGGGCTGAGCAGAATGGAGGGAAACAGCAACACTTAAAAGTGTTTTACCTTCTTTCCTGTGCTATATTTTTACTCCCTTTCCCTTCTAGCCCTGGTGTTCTATGGCACATACAAAGAAGCCTTCAGTGTGTTTTTACCTGATATTGGAACAAGAAGTAGGCAGTTCTGAAGCCGGCTTTCCTGCTGGCTGTGTGGCATCTGGGTCAAAATCTCTTACACGTTTTGGTTACTATGCTAGTGGGCCAGAAATATCAGACCCTGGAAACTGCCTTATGCGGGGCTTGACAAGGAGTAAGCACCACTGTCAAACTGTCAACTTGGCTACATTGTAACTCACAAGAGCTGAATGCTGTTTGGGTTATAAAGAACAGAGGAGGAAAAGAAAGATGCAGGATAGTGAGTAAATCAGCTAATATTTGTTGAGTGCATACTATATGCCAGGAACTTTTATAGGTAGACTTATATGCATCATCTTAGTTAATCCTAATAAAAAGTGTTAGAGGTAGGGGCGCCTGGGTGGCTCAGTGGGTTAAAGCCTCTGTCTTTGGCTCAGGTCATGACCTCAGGGTCCTGGGATGGAGCCCCGCATCGGGCCCTCTGCTCAGCGGGGAGCCTGCTTTCCCCTCCTTTCTCTCTGCCTGCCTCTCTGCCTACTTGTGATCTCTCTCTGTCAAATAAATAAATAAAATATTTTAAAAAATTGTTACAGGTAGACTGTTCTAATCTATAAAAGGCATCAAAAGGTTCAGTAGCTGCCAAGGGCCACATACACAGCTAGGAAGTAGGGGAGTCAGGATTTGACTCCAATGCTCTGGTATATTGCCTCCTGCCCAGGTGAGTGAGTTAACACTCAAGGTAAGTATCAATAAGGTAACTTCCAGCTGCGGTACTGATAGTCCTTGCAGACACACCTGCAAGGTCAGTAACCCTTTGTAACACTGTTTCAGTGGAGATGAAAACACTATATCTGGATCAAAAATGATTTGGAAGTTGGGAATTACCTGTATTACACAGCGAATATGCCCAGAGAGGAGCTTAAACATATTACATCAATTTATTCTCCTACCTGCAAAACATGATCTCAGCGGATGCAGGTGTTTATGTAACTCTCAGATCCACTATGGAGAGAATTCTGCCTCTACCATTTTTCTCTTATTAGTGCCTGTGGCCCCCACAGCGTCAGTGACCACTATCCACATCTCCAAGCAAGATCAGTGATGTGGTCAAAGGAAACCTGTTGTATTTCTACAGACTGATAAGGCCTAAGTAGAAAGCAAATAACTGAATCGGTGTAAATACTGAGTCCCTACTGCTATTTGTGCTAAATCCACTCTACATGGTCTTGCTCTACCCTAATTTGCCCCAGACAGCTAATCCTTTTGGTTAATGAAAACCCATGGCCTCATCATCTCCAGTAACAGATACCATGGAGGCTGGGAGAGCATTGCCAAAGCAACTTGGCAGAAGGAGCTTATCTATTTATAGACTGCTTTGTACTTAGGATCATTGAATAGTTCACGATTAAATCACTGATACATGACCTCCCTTAAGGAGGAGGCAGTGGCTGGCCCATGTGCACACAGCCAGAAAGTGCTAGAGCTAGGACTTAAATTCAGGTGTTCTGACCACAGACAGTTGTCCTACTTGGCCAAAAGCTGTGTTCCTACTTTCTTGCCCAGTGTAATCCTTTGGTGAATCAGAGCAGCTGCTAAGGTGAAATGAGAAATGGGTTGCATTTGCCTGCTTTGTGCATAGGTCCTCAGCTGCAAGCCCACCAAGGGGGAAAAGAGTGACAAATGAGCAGATCAAGACATTTACTTGTGAGGGGACGTGCCACAATCCTTCACCCAGGAAGCAAGAGAACCTTCCTTCCCTCCATGCTTTAAGAGACTGCATTGTTGTCTCAAATCACTGAGAAAGTTGTCACACTGCATTCAGGAAGACATCCATAATTCATGTCTGAAAAAATGAGCTTGTCCTTCTCTCATTGGACTCTCTCTGCAGAAAATTCCACCATCTAACCTCTGGTCTGGTTTCTGCCACCACAGTTCACCCCTGCAAAGTCAGCAGAAGGCCTCATGGGAAACCCTGTAGAAACAGCTCTGGGCTTGAAGGTTAAGCACATCTCATCTCTTCTAGACCAGAGTCTAGCCTGCCTTGGCATTCCTGACAGCTTGCTCTGCAGCAGGCCTTCCATTAAAATGAAAGTACAGGGTGAAATTTGGGGCTTTTTAAGTATAACAATACTGATTAATAATCCCTAGGAGCCCCGTGATTGCTTCATGGTCCTGAAGTAGGAAACCTGCTGGGTGGGGGGAAAAAAAATCACAATGAAGAGAACATTTTGTCTTGTAAATTGGGTAACAACGTTCCTTAGTGACCTGTTAATGTCAAAGATGATGTCTACAAAAGTGAGGATAAGGTTCTTTGCACCCGGGAAGAATATTATTTCTTTTCAAATTTAAGGTTGTTCTGGGCAAACTTTCTTGAAAGAGCCTGAAAAGAGGGAAGCTGCAGCCATATTGACACGCTCGATCCTGCCCGTTCCTCCGGAGGCAACAGGTCCTATCCTTTGCTTACTCTCCTCTGTCCTCTGTTCCCTCCCTCTTCTTTGTTTGCTCTTTCTTTCCTCCCTCAGTCAGGTTGCCGGAGTTTAAATCCCAAGTCTGACCACATACTAGCTGTGAGCTCACCGGTAGCTTACTTGACCTCCAGGTGTCTGCTGCCTCCATCTATAAAACAGGGGCAGGTGGCACGTCTCTTGTGGGGCTGAGCGAGTTCAGACATGCGCAGTCCTTAGAATCCTGTCAGGCACACAGGCTGGGTGAGGTGGGAACACTTAGTCTGCACCTCCCGGGTTCCCGTGCATGGAGAGTTAACCCTACTGCTGAGACACGTCTGGGCTCTCTCCACCCCTCACTTCTGGTTAGAATTAAGGTGAGTCGAGCTCAAGCTCCTTTCCTCGGTGGGAAGTGAGCCCTTGCCTCTGCTCTCCCCAGGGCAGCGCTGCTTGGAGATTGCTAATGCTGGAAGGACCGCTTGGTCACACTAACTCCGGGGTTCACCACTGAGGCCCTGCCCTCACACTTCACCCCTCCCCCCAACGCAGGGGGTCCCGCACCTCCAAGTCTCTTTCTCAAAACGGGACGTCCCTTTCTGCAAGTCCCCCTCCAGGGCCTGGCACTGGTCTGGCAGGTAGTGCCATCTGAGCAGGGGTGAGTGTGGGCCCCACCCCTGTGTCTGTCTCCGGGGTGCCCTCTGCTCCTCTCCCCTGCACGTGACGTTCCCAGGGCTGCCCCGAACTCCCCCCCCGCACCCCATGGGTGCATTCCGGGCCCCCACAGCCAGGCTCTGGTTCCAGAATGGCGTCCTCGGCAGCAAGTCTCCCGCTGACCGGCAGGATGTTTCTTTTGTAAGAGTAGGCAAGATCAGGCCCCCAGAATCGAGCTGATTTGGATCCGAGGCAATCCAAGTTGAGGTCGTGGCTTGAGCTCCATGTGTGGACCTACATCACCAAAGTGCCACCTGGTCTACCTGGCTCAAGGTGGGGACCGCAGGTGTCCCCTGTTCCACCCCCACCACTAGCACCCAGGGTGCCAACTCCCAGCAGGTATGCCCATCCAGTCCGAGGACACTTGAGACCATTTTTCCACAACACCAACAGGCCCTTTCCATTCATGCCCTCTCCTGTCTCCCACCGGGGCGATGCAATGCTCTCACCAGTTGGTTTAAACCGTGCTGGAGGAGGAAACTGCTTGTCACCCCTCCTCCCTGCTCATGGTGTGTGGAAGGCAGGGGTGCTGTCCCCATGGAAAGAGAGCACATTCTAGAAATGCAGAGACTATAGCCTAAGGAATTCAAGAGAGGATGTAGTTGGAAGACATAATGTTCTGTTTATGCTGTAAGATTCACAACCCTACATGAAAGGAATTTGGAAAACGAAATTATTCCTATTTTCCTGCATATTCTCAATGAGGGTCACATATGTGGTCATCATCAACAAAGCACAGTAAAGACCTTTGATATAGTCTACCATGGATGCTGCTATTCTCAGGTGACACTTTGGCTGATGCAGCATCAGAAGTAATGATGGAACCAGCATTAAGTAAATGGAATTAGAGAACTGCAGATGCAAGACAACCTGCATTGTTTCAATACAAACAGGTTCTGAAAGGCCATGGCATCATGAGTAATATTGCTATTATCATTTCCTCAGTGTAAGAGATATGAAATTAGCTAGGAACATCGCATAGGACAATAAAGAATAAGGACCTGGACAGGAAGAAGTGATGCCTGAATTGTATGAAAAATCCTCCCGTGCACGGACAGGACCACAAACAAGTAGGTAAGTACATCTTCTCTATTCATTATTTGTTCTAAATCTTGATTGATAAATCACAATACCGCACTTGGACCCATGAATTTTATAATATTTTTTTAATTCGAATTGTCTATATAGACAAGAGCCCAACAAAAATATTTTCCAGGGTCTTTCCCATCCTAGGGGTGGCCCTGGAGAGAAGTGTTTGCTCATAGAAACAAGCCATTTCCCGCCCCCTCACCTCTATCTGTAACAGGGTGCTACTTTGGCCGCTATCAGCCACTCTTTTGTCTTAATTTGTTTAGAATTTGATCAGGGAAAAGGAGTGCTATTTATTCATATCCTCTCTAAGTTCCCAATTGTAAACACTCCAATAAAATTTGCCTGTTACTGTTTTTTACACATTTGGGTTGCATTTTTAAAATAAGGTATAAGTGACCTATAACATTACTTTCAGGTATATGGCATCGTGATTCAAACAACATATATTTGCATCTATTATGAAATGATGGCCACAATGCGCCTGGTTAGTGTTTGTGTCATACACAGTTACAAATTTATTTTTCCTTGGGATGAGGCCTCTAAAAATGTTTTAGGAACTTTCAAATATGCAGTATAGTATTATTCACTAGGCACAATGCTGTGCATTCTATTGCCAGGACTTATTTTATAACTGTGAGTTTGTACTCTTTAACTTTGTGTACCTGTTTTGCCCTTACCCCAAGGCCCTCCCACCCCTGCCAACCACCAGTCATTTTTCTATATCTCTGAGCGTGGGGCTTTCTTGTATTTTGGTTTTTGAGCTGTTTTAGATTTCACACAGAGGTGAGATCGTATGGTTTATGTCCTTCCCTGTCTGATTTATTTCACTTGGCATAATGCCCTCTAGGATTCATCTATGTTGTTGCAAATAACAAGATTTCCTCCTTCTTTATGGCTGAATAGTATCCCAGTTGTGTGTGTGTGTGTGTGTGTGTTTATACATTATATTTATTCATCCATCAGTCGATGGACACTTAGGTTGCTTCCATTACTTGGATATTGTAAATAATCCTGCAGTAAACATGGGGGTGCATATATCTTTTAGAATTAGTTTTTATATTCTCCAGATAAATACCCAGAAATGGAATAGCTGGATCATATGAAAGTTCTGTTTTTCAACTTTTGAGGAAACTCCATACTGTTTTCCATAGTGGCTGCACCGGTTTATATTCCCACCAAGAATAAAGGTTTCCTTTTCTCTGAATCCTTGTCAGCACTTATTATTTTTTTTTTAAGATTTTATTTATTTATTTGACAGACAGAGATCACAAGTAGGCAGAGAGGCAGGCAGAGTGAGGGGGGTTAGCAGGCTCCCTGCTGAGCAGAGAGCCCGATATGGGGTTCGATCCCAGGATGCTGGGATCATGACCTGAGCCGAAGGCAGAGGCTTTAACCCACTGAGCCACCCAGACTCCCCCACACTTATTATTTCTTATCTTTTTGACCATAGCGTTTCTTATTTTTTCTTTGTATGTGATTTTTTTGTATATTTTTTTAAAATTTAAATTCAAATTAGTTAACATGTAGTGTACTATTAGCTTCAGGGGTAGAATTTAGTGATTCATCAGTTGCATAGAACACCCAGTGCTCATTACATCAAGTGCCCTCCTTAATGCCCACCACCCCCTTACCCCATCCTGCCAACTCCCTCCCTTACAGCAACCCTGTTTGTTCCTATAGGCAACAGTCTCTTATGGTTTGCCTCTCTCTCTGTTTTTATCCTATTTTATTTTTCCTTCCCTTCCCCTATGTTCATCAGTTTTGTTTCTTAAATTCCATACATGGGTTAAATCACATGGTGTTACTCTGATTTATTTCACTTAGTATAATACCTCTAGTTCCATCCACACCATTGCAAATGGCAAGCGTTCATTCTTTTTGATGGCTGAGTAATATTCCATTGTCTGTATATACCACATCTTCTTTAATCATTCATCTGTCCACGGACATCTGGGCTCTTTCCATATTTTGGCAATTGTGGACATTGCTGCTATAAACATTGGGATGCATGTGCTCCTTTGAATCACTATTTAGTGTCCTTTGGATAAAATATCTAGTAGCTCAATTGCTGGGTCATAGGGTAGCTCTATTTTTAACTTCCTGAGGAACCTCCATACTGTTTTCCAGAGTGGCTGCACCAGTTTGCACTCCCAACAGTGTAAGAGAGTCTGCCTTTCTTTGCATCCTCATTAACATCTGCTGTTTCCTGAGTTGTTAATTTTAGCCATTCTGGGGACACCTGGGTGGCTCAGTTGGTTAAGCATCTGCCTCAGGCTCAGGTCATGATTCGGGGTCATGGGATTGAACTCTGTGTCCATCTCCCTTTGCTGCTCCTTCAGCTTGTGCTTGCTTTCTTGCTTGCTTGCTCTCTCTCTGTCAAATAAATAAATAAAATTAAAAAAAAACTTTCAGCTATTCTGACCAGAGTGAGATGGTATCTCATTATGGTTTTGATGTGTATTTCCCTGATGCTCAGTAGTGTTGAGCACTTTTTCATGTGTCTGTTAGCCATTTGTATGTCTTCAGAGAAATGACTGTTCGTATCTTCTGCTTGTTTCTTGACTAGATTATTTGCTTCTTGGTTGTTAAGTTTGAGAAATTCTTTATAGATCTTGGATACCAACCCTTTATCTGTAATATTATTTGCAAATATCTTCTCCCATTCCGTGGGTTGAGTTTTAGTTTTATTGATTGTTTCCTTCACTGTGCAGGAACTTTTTATCTTGACGAAGTCAGTAGTTCATTTTTGCTTTTGTTTCCTATGCTTTTGGAGACATGTCTAGCAAGAAGTTGCTGTGGCCAAGGTCCAAGTGGTTGCTGCCTACATTACCCTAGGATTTTGAGGGATTCCTGTATTACATCTAGGTCTTTCATCCATTTTGTTTTTGTTTGTTTTGTTTTATTATTGTGTTATGTTAGTCACCATACAGTACATCATTAGTTTTTGTTGTAGTGTTCCATGATTCATTGTTTGTGTATAATACACAGTGTGCCATGCAATCTCTGCCCTCCTTAAAACCCATCACCAGGCTAACCCATCCCCCTACCCTCCTCCCTTCTAAAACCCTCAATTTGTTTTCTGGAGCCCATAGTCTCTTCTTTCATGGTTTGTCTCCCACTCTGATTTCTCCCCCTTCATTCCCCTGCCTTCTCCTAATGTCCTCCATGCTATTCCTTATGTTCCACTAATACGTGAAACCACATGATAATTGGCTTTCTCTGCTTGACTTATTTCGCTTAGCATAATGTCCTCCAGTCCCATCCATGTTGATGCAAAAGTTGGGTATTCATCCTTTCTGATGGCTGAGTAATATTCCATCGTATATATGGACCACATTTTCTTTATCCATTCATCTGTTGAAGGGCATCTTGGTTCTTTCCACTGTTTGACTATTGTGGACATTGCTTCTATAAACACTGGGGTGCATGTGGCCCTTCTTTTCATTACATCTGTATCTTTTGGGTAGATAACCGGTAGTGTGATTGCTGGGTCATAAGGTAGCTCTATTTTTTAATTTTTTGAGGAATCTCCACACTGTTTTCCAAAGTGGCTGCACCAGTTCGCATTCCCACCAACAGTGTAAGAGGGTTCCCTTTTCTCCATATCCTCTTCAACATTTTCTGTTTCTTGCCTTATTGATTTTTGCCATTCTAACTGGTGTAAGGTGGTACCTCAGAGTGGTTTTGATTTGAATTTCCCTGATTGCTAATGATGATGAACTCTTTTTCATGTTATCTGTTAGCCATTTGTATGTCTTCTTTGGAGAAGTGTCCGTTTGTGTCTTGTGCCCATTTCTTGACTGGATTATTTGGTTTTTAGATGTTGAGTTTTAGAAGTTCCTTATAGATCTTGGATATCAGCCCTTTGTTGACAGTATCATTACAAATATCTTCTCCCATTTGGTGGTTTTCCTCTTTGTTTTGTTGAATGTTTCCTTTGCTGTGCAAAAGGTTTTTTATCTTGATGAAGTCCCAAAAGTTCATTTTCTCTTTTGTTTCCCTTGCCTTTGGAGGTGTGTCTTGAAAGAAGTTGCTGTGACTGATGTTGAAGAGGTTACTGTCTTTGCTCTCCTATAGGAGAACATAGACATTTTTTTTTAATATAATTTTTTATTTTTTATAAACATATATTTTTATCCCCAGGGGTACAGGTCTGTGAATCACCAGGTTTACACACTTCACAGCACTCACCAAAACACATACCCTCCCCAATGTCCATAATACCACCCCCTTCTCCCAATCCCCCTCCCCCCAACAACCCTCAGTTTGTTTTGTGAGATTAAGAGTCACTTATGGTTTGTCTCCCTCCCAATCCCATCTTGTTTCATTGATTCTTCTCCTACCCACTA
>NC_081568.1:130036484-130112399 GCF_022355385.1 Mustela nigripes | reverse complement strand
GCTATCTAGCTGATCTCCGGCTAGCTGAAGTAGTCTCGGCCTGCTACTTCTCCGCCATCTTGACTCCTCCGAACATAGACATTTTAATGATCTTTTTCATCCAATCCATGGGCATGGAATGTTTTTCTATCTTTTTGTGTCTTCTTCAGTTTCTTTCATGAATGTTTCGTAACCCCTAGAGTATAAATCCTTTACCTCTTTGGCTAGGTTTATTCCAAGGTATCTTACGGGTTTTGGTGCTACTGTAAATGGAATCGATTCTCTAATTTCTCTATCTACAGCTCCATTGTTAGTGTATAAGAAAGCAACTGATTTCTGTGCATTGATTTTGTATCCTGCCACATTACTGAATTGCTGTATGAGTTCTAGTAATTTGGGGATGGAGAGTATCGTGTCATAGAGTATCATGTCATCTGTGAAGAAAGAAAGTTTGGCTTCTTCTTTGCCAATTTGAGTATCTTTTATTTCTTTTTGTTGTCTATTTGCTGTTGTTAGGATTTCTAGTACGGTATCGAACAATACAGGTGAAAGTGGACATCCTTGTCATGTTCCTCATCTCAATGGGAAGGCTCTCAGCTTTTCCCCATTGAGAATGATATTCACTGTGGGTTTTTCATAGATGGATTTTATGAAGTTGAGGAATGTTCCCTCTATCTCTATACTCTAAAATGTTTTAGTCAGGAAAGTATGCTGTATTTTTTGTCAAACGCTTTTTCTGTATTAATTAAGAGGATCCTATGGTTCTTTTCTCTTATTTGTGTGTTCTATCACATTGTTTGATTTGTGAATGTTGAACCACCCTTGCATCCCAGGGATGAATCGCACCTGGTTATGATAGATAAAGCTTTTAATCTACTGTTGGATCCTATCAGCTAGGATCTTGTTAAGAATTTGGCATCTGGATTCACCAGGTATATTGGTCTGAAATTCTCCTTTTTGGTGGGGTCTTGATACCTTTCAAGGTATCAAGGATCAAGGTAATGCAGACCTTATAGAGTCTGGAAGTTTTCTTTCTGTTTCAATTTTTTGAAACAGCTTCAGGAGTATAGGTATTATTTCTTCTTGGAATGTTTGGTAGAATTCCCCCCATGGAATCCATCAGGCCCTGGACTCTTGTGTTTTGGGAGGTTATGCTTCAATCTCATAACTGGCTATTGGTCTATTCAGGTTGTCAATTCCTTCCTGTTTCAGTCTTGGTAGTTTATACATTTCCAGGAATGCATCTGCTTCTTCCAGCTTGCTTAATTTATTGTAATATAGCTGTTTATAATAATTTCTGATAATTGTATTTCTATCCTTGGTGTTAGTCATGATCTCTCTCTCTTTTCATTCATAATTTTATTGATTTGGGTCCTTTCTCTTATCTTTGGGTAAGTATGGCAGTGGTTTGTTCATCTTAATTCTTTCAAAGAACCAGCTTCTAGTTTCCTTAATGTATTCTATATTTCTCGTTTCTAATTCATTGATCTCTGCTCTATCCTTAATTATTTCCCTTCTCATGTGTGGGTTAAGTTTAATTTGTTGCTGATTCTCCAGATATTTAAGGTGTAAAGATAGTTTGTGTATTTGAGATTTTTCTGTGTTTTTGAGTGAGGCTTAGATGGCTATATATTTCCCCCTTAGGACCACCTTCACCATGTCCTATAGGTTTTGGATCAATGTGTCTTCATTCTCATTGGTTTCCATGAATTGATTAAGTTCTTCTTTGATTTCCTGATTGGCCCAAACATTTTTTAGCAGGATGGTCTTTAGCTTCCATGTGTTCAAATTTCTTCCAAACTTTCTTGTGATAGAGTTCCAGTTTCACAGCATTGTGTTCTGAGAATATGCAGGAAATAATCTCAGTCTTTTGGTATTGGTTGAGACCTGATTTGTGACCCAGTATGTGGTCTGTTCTAGAGAAAGTTCCATGTACACTTGAGAAGAATGACTATTTTGTTGTTTTAGGGTGGAATGTTCTGTGTATATCTGAGGTCCATCTGGTACATTGTGTCAGTCAAAGCTCTTGTGTCTTTGTTGATTTTCTGCTTAGTTGATCCATCTATTGCTGAGAGTGGAGTGTTAAGGTATCCTACAATTAATATATTATAATCAATATGTCTCTATTTTGGTTAACAGTTGGCTTATATAGTTGGCTGCTCCCATGGTGGGGGCATAGATATTTACAACTGTTAGATCTTCTTGTTGGATAAACCCTTTAAAAATGATAAAGTGTCACAGACAAAGGGCTGATATCCAAGGTCTATAAAGAACTCCTCAAACTCCACACACACAAAATAGATCAAAAAATGGGCAGAAGATCTGAACGGACACTTCTCCAATGAAGACATACAAATGGCTAACAGACACATGAAAAAATGTTCATCATTAGCCACCAGGGAAATTCAAATCAAAACCACATCGATTACCACCTTACACCAGTGAGAATGGCCAAAATAAACAGAACAGGAAACAGTAAGTGTTCGAGAGGATGTGGAGAAAGGGGAACCCTCTTACACTGTTGGTGGGAATGCAAGTTGGTGCAGCCACTTTGGAAAACAGTGTGAGGATTCCTTAAATTAAAAATAGGTGAGTGCTGTGAAGTGTGTAAACCTGGTGATTCACAGACCTGTACCCCGGGGGATAAAAATATATGTTTATAAAAAATAAAAAATTAATTAAAAATTTTAAAAAAAATAGTGCTACCTTATGATCCAGCAATTGCACCACTGGGTATTTACCCCAAAGATACTGATGTAGTGAAAAGAAAGGCCGTCTGTACCCCAGTGTTCACAGCAGCAATGTCCACAATAGCCAAATGATGGAAAGAACCAAGATGCCCTTCAGTGGACGAATGGATAAAGAAGATATGGTCCATATATACAATGGAGTATTATGCCTCCATCAGAAAGGATGAATACCCAACTTTTGTATCAACATGGATAGAGCTGGAAGAGATTATGCTGAGTGAAATAAGTCAAGCAGAGAGAGTCAGTTGTCATATGGTTTCACTTACTTATGGAGCATAAGGAATAACACAGAGGACATTGGGAGATGGAAAGGGGAAAGGAGTTGGGGGAAATTGGAGGGGAAGACAAACCATGAGAGACTGTGGACTCTGAGAAACAAACTGAGGGTTTTGGAGGGGAATGGGGGGTTGGGTGAGCCTGGTGGTGGGTATTATGGAGGGCACATATTGCATGGAGCATTGGGTTTGGTGCATAAACAATGAATGCTGGAACACTGAAAAGAAATAAATCTTAAAAAATGATATAGCATCCTTCTGTATCTCTAACTACAGTCTTTAGCTTAAAATCTAACTTGTTTGATATGAGAATTGCTACCCCAGCTTTCTTTTGATGTCCATTGGCATGAAATATAGTTCTCCATCCCTTCATTTTCAGTCTGGATGTATCTTTAGGTCTCTTATAGACAGCATATGGGTGGGCCCTGTCTTTTTATCCATTCTGCAACCTGTGCCATTTTATGGGAGCATTTAGGCCATTCACTTGAGAGTAATTATTGATAAGATTTTATTGTCATCATGTTGCATGTGAAGTCCTTGTTACTATGGATTGCCTCTATATATTTCTGTTCTGTATCACTTCGGCATCTTTCTCCTTTTATAGAGCCCTTCCATAATATTTCTTACAGGGCCAGCTTAGTGGTCACATATTCTTTCAGTCTCTGCTAGTCCTGGAGGCTTCTTGTGTTTTCATCTATTATGAATGACAGCCTTGCTGGATAAAGAATTCTTGGCTGCATATTCTTCTCATTTAGTACCCTGAATATATCTTGCCAGTCTTTTCTGGCTTTCCAGGTCTCTGTGGGCAGGTATGCCATTTTGCTGATGTTCCTCCATCTGTACATAAGGAATCTCTTCCCCCTAACTGCCCTTAAAATTGTTTCCTTGGCTCTAAAATTTGCAGTTTTACTATTACATGATCTGCGCTCATTGATCTTGATGGGTGTTCTCTCTGCCTCTAGGACATGATTACTTGTTTCATTACCCAGATTAGGGAAGTTCTTGGCTACAATTTGGTCAAATATATCTTCTAGTCTTCCCTCACTATTTCTCTCTCTCTTTACCTCCTCAGGGATCCCAGCAATTCTGACATTGGAACTTTTCATAGCATCATTTACTTCTCTAATTCTGTTTTCATGAATTTTAAGCTGTTTGTTCCATGCCTCCTACAGCTCCTTCTTTTCTATCAGTTTGTCTTCAACATCATTAATTTATTTTTCTGCCTCATTTAACCTAACTCTTAAGTATATCTAGATTAGATTGTATCTCATTAATAGCATTTTTTAAAAGATTTATTTATTTGACAGAGAAATCACAAGTAGGCAGAAGTAGGCAGAGAGGCAGGCAGATAGAGAGGGAGAAGCAGGCTCCCTTCTGAGCAGAGAGCCTGATGTGGGGCTTGATCCCAGGACCCTTGGATCATGACCTGAGCTGAAGGCAGAGGTTTAACCTACTGAGCCACCAGGTGCCCCTCATTAATAGCATTTTTAAGTTCTGCCAGATCTGCTCTGACTTCTGCCCTTAACAAATTTATGTTGCTATTAATAGTTTTCTCCAGTCTGACTATTGTCTTCATAACTGCCACCCTGAAGTCTTATTTCTGACATCTTGCCTAGCTCCATATCCATTAGAACTGTTGGAGCAGCCATTGTCTCTATCTTTTCTTTCTGGGAATTCCTTCTCCTTGTCATTCTGTAGAGCTGTGATTGAGCAGATGTACAGCTAAAAATATCAAAGACTATCTAGGCAGGGTGCACCCTGGGGAGTTTTGAAGCAATCAGGATTCACTGCCAAAAAGAAAAGAAAAAAGGAAAAACCAAAAACCCTAGCCAAAATGAGCTCTAAGAGTAATATTTATAAAGTACAAAAACAAACACAAACAAACAAAAAGACTGACAAAAGAAAAAGAAAAAATAAATTAAAAGGTTAGGTGATGGGAAGGTTGTTATAATCCCTCAATATGGGCGAGAAAGGGTTATTTCAGTTCTTCCTCATGTATCTTGTTATCTTTGTTAGAGAACTCAGCTTTCCAGAGATAAAGAGAAATTAAAACTGGTATATATATATACACACTCACATATATATATATATATATATATATATATATATAAAATATTGAATAGGGAAAAAAGGACTACATTAAAGCTTATTTCTATATATATAAAAACAAGGGAAAGACAAAAAACGTATGTATGAAAAAGTTCAAGTTAAAAAGTTACTATGGAATATGTTGTTTTAAACATCTAGTTGAGATGATAAGTGAGAAAAAAAAGAATCATGAGAAGGAATTTAAAAGAGAGAGAGAAGAGTTTTATCTAAGAAATATATAGGCTGTGAGGAAATACCAGGAGCTTTCTGTTTTCCCCCTGGTGTTGGGGTTTTGCAGTATTATAGGGACCCTGTGGTTGTTGTCCACTTGTTCTTTCAGTTTGTCTTCTAGAAGAGGGGCCTGGCTCATTGTTTTTCAGTCTGTCCTGCTTGGACGAAGTTGCCATGCCCTGTATCAAAGGGCTGGGCTCTGTGAAAACCGGTTTTTCTGGCTTTAGTTCTCTGGAGGCTTTTGTTCTCTGGTGGCTTTTTGGAGGGTCAGAGCAAAATAAACTGTCTGCACCCTGACCTCTGCCTCAGAGAGAAGCCAAAGACTGCTTTTCTCTGATTCCTCCAGAGCACAGTCTCCCTGATGCAAGCCCCATTGAATACCACAGCCTCCCACAGGCGGTGTATGCCCCTAGTGACTCTCTCAGTGGTTGAACTAGACCCCTGCTTGTCTCTGCACCCCCCGTGCCCACGAGCAGTACCCATCCAGGCAAGCCTGGCCTCAGGGTCTGCTATTCCCAGGACCACTGACTCATGCTGGGTCCTCTCAGATGCTAACGGGCTGCAGCTGCAGCCATTCCTGGGGCCATGGGCTTAGGTCCATTCCTGTGACCACCTGGTCCCAGCAATTGTCCCTTAAGTCTCTTTGTTCTGTTTGAGTGCTGTTATCAGTCCCTTCCCACCTCGCATCTGCTGGTTTCCAAGCTATCCCCAAGCACAGGGCGCTTTTCCTTTGGGATATTACTTTCCAATGGCTTGCTTCTGGTGGCTCCCTCCCCTTCTTTTTATCATCCCATATCTTCCTGCTCAATCCTAACTTCGTTTTTTTTTTTTGTTTTGTTTTGTTTTGTTTTGTTTTACTTGACAGAGACAGAGAGATCACAAGTAGGCAGAGAGGCAGGCAGAGAGAGAGGAGGAAGCAGGCTCCCTGCTGAGTAGAGAGCCCGATGCAGGGCTCGATCCCAGGACCCTGAGATCATGACCTGAGCCGAAGGCAGAGGCCTTAACTCACTGAGCCACCCAGGTGCCCCCTAACTCCGTTTTTTGTACCTCTCAACTGATGATTCTCTGCCTCCATAGAGATCCAGAAGTGTATAATCTTACATCTCAGACTGGTTTCATGGATGTTCAGAGTGCTCTGGTAGATATCCAGCTCAATTCAGGAGACCAGTTGAAATAGAGTCATGTACTCCCCTGCTATCTTGCCCCCTTCCCCCACTTTCATTCATTTTGAATTTGTTTTTGTTTATGGTGTAAGAAAGTGGCCCAGCATGTTACTGTCCAGTGTTCTCTATAGCATTTGTTGAGGATACTGTCTTTTTCCCATTGGATATTATTTCCTGCTTTGTTGAAGATTGGTTGGCCATAGAGTTGAGGGTCTCTCTATTCCACTCCATTGATCTGTGTGTCTCTTTCCGTGCCAGTACCCATATAGTCTTGATAATTACAACTTTATAATACAGCTTGAAGTCCAGAATCGTGATGCCTTCAGCTTCGGTTTCCTTTTTCAAAATTACTGTGGCTATTTGGGGTCTTTTCTTGTTCCATATGAATTTCAGAATTGTTTGTTCCAGTTCTATGAAAAATGCTGGTGTTATTGCATTTCTAACAGGAGGCATGAGGTGATATGTCATGATTTTGATTTGTATTTCCCTGGTGATTGATGATTGGTGATGTTAAGCATCTTTTCATATACTTTTTGGCTATCTGTAGATCTTCTTTAGGAAGAAATGTCTGTTCAGGTCCATTCTGCTTTTTTTTTTTTAATTTTATTTATTTATTTGACAGAGAGATCACAAGCAGGCAGAGAGGCAGGCAGAGAGAGAGAAGGAAGCAGGCTCCCCACTGAGCGGAGAGCCCGATGCGGGGCTCGATCCCAGGACCCTGAGATCATGACCTGAGCCAAAGGCAGAGGCTTTAACCCACTGAGCCACCCAGGTGCCCCTCCATTCTGCTTTTTAAAACCAGATTATTTATTTTCTTTCTGAGTTGTATTAGTTCTTTATATATTTTCCACATTACCTCCTTATCGGAAATACGATTTGAAAATTTTTCTCCCTTTCAGTAGTTTTCCTTTTCTATTTGTTGATCATTTCCTTTGCTGTGTAAAAGATTGATTTGATACAATCCTGCTTGTTTATTTTTGCTTTTGTTGTCTTTGTTTTTAGAGTCAGATTCAAAAATTCATCACCATGACAAGTCAAGGAGCTTACCACCTACGTCTTCTTCTAGGAGTTTTGTGGTTTCAGGTCTTATGTTCAAGGTTATCTTTTGATCAATTTTGAGTTAATTTTTGTGTATGTCTTAAGATAGGGGTCACGTTATTATTTTCATGTGATTGTGTAGTTTTCCCAACACCACTTATTAAAGAGACTGTCTCTTACATATTGTATATTCTTGGCTCCTCTGTGGTAAATTGATTGACCATATATGCATGGGTTTATTTCTGGGCTCTCCTGTTTCATTGATCTATGTATCTATTTTTATGACAATATAATACTATTTCAATTATTATAGCTTTTTAGTACAATTTGACATCAGGGAGCACAATTCTTCCAGCTTTGTTCTCTTTTAATACTTATTTATTTAGTTGAGAGAGAGAATGGGAGCAGGGCGAGGGCCCTAGGTAGAGAGGAGAGAGAGAATCGCAAGCAGACTTCCTGCTGAGCATGCAGTCCTTTGTGAGGCTTGATCCCATGACCATGAGATCATGACCTGAGTCCAAATCATGAGTTGCACCCTTAACCTACTGAACAACCAAAGCACCCCTCTCTCCAGTTTGTTCTTTCTCAAGATTGCCTTGGGTATTCATGGTCTTTTGCAGTTCTATATAAATTTTAGAATTTTTTGTTCTATTTCTGTCAAAAATGCCATTGGAATTTTGATAGAGATTGCATTGTATCTATAGATTGCTTTCAGTGATATGGGTATTTTAACACATACTAATTCTTCCAATCCATGAGCACAGAATATCTGTCCATTTGTTTGTGTCTTCTTCAATTACTTTCATCAGTGTCTTATAGTTTTTGGCATACATGTCTTACACATGTCTTTTACCTTCTTGATTAAATTTATTCCTAGGTATTTTATTCTTTTTGATGCAATTGTAAATGAGTTTGTTTTTTAAATTTCTCTTTCTGATAGTTTATTATTAAAAATGCAACAGATTTTTATGTATTGATTTTGTATCCTGTGATTTTTTTCCTGAATCCTTTGATTAGTTCTAACACTTTTTTGGTGGAGTCTTTAGGGTTTTTCTATATATAATATTATATCATCTGCAAATAGTTCCAATTGTGATGCCTGTTTCTTTGTCTTGCCTAATTTACCTGGTGAGGGATTTCAGTATTATGTTGAACAAAAGCGGCAACTGTCTTACTGTCTTATTTCTGATATTAGAGGAAAAGTTGAATGACTTTCCTTTTACCTCATGTTGTTAACCAAAAGGCTCAATAAAAATGCATTCAGTGTCTTGAAAAAGAAAGAAAGAAAGAAAGAAAGAAAGAGAAAAAAAAAAAGAGATTCTTGCTGTGTTTATCCATGCTTCTCCCAAGTTTAGTCACTGTCTTTAAACCATTACTTTAAACTCTTTATCAGGTAGATAATTCTCTCCATTTTATTAAAATTTCTTCTGGACATTTTATCTTGTTCTTTGTTTCCTCTTTTTGCTTGACTCTCTGTGTTTGTTTTATGTATTAGATGGAACAGCCATCTGTCCTCGTCTTCAAGGAGTGGCCTCATGTAGGAGATAAACCTTATCATTTACCTTGTTCTAGCTTTTCATTGTCTCTCAAGCTTTCATGATTGTCCAAGCAGCCTATTTGGTTTTTAGTAACACCCAGTAGCTGAAGGTGGGCTAAGATTTGTTGTCAGTGTCCCAAAGAAGGAGATCTGAGGAAGCACCTAGATTCAAGCTGATTAGAAGTCAGATTCTTAAGTAGCAGCTTGTAGAGTATGCAAATATATACATTCCTGTGGGACTTCAAGTGTAAGCCCTGGAAGCCAGTAGACCAGGTAATCTGGAGGTATCCCCTGGGCAACAGTTACAAAAATCAGGGCTCCTGATTTTTTTATTTTTATTTTTATTTTTATTTCTATTTTTATTTTTATTATATGACAAGCATATAATCTCCTTTCTTAGAAACTGGTAAGGTCTAATGTATCCCTAATGTGACAGAGGGGGAGCACAGAAATGGTGTGTCACTTGTCCTGTGTTCCCTGAGAACCCCTCCTTAGGCCTCTAGATATGCTCCAAACCTGAACCCTGTCCCCCAGGCTCCAGAATAAAGTCTCTTTCTTTGAACACCTGGGGTTGTATTTCAGTCTGCTGTCTGTGCAATGTCCTGGAGGGTGGTAGTCTGCCAAAAACTATCTTTCCAATTATTACAGTCCCAGGAGACCCAAGAAGGCAAGCTCCCCTGACCTCCAGGACTGTATCATCAAGGTGCGTCCCTGGCCTGCTGCTGCAAAAATCAGGGCACCAGACATAAGAACCAGGGCTTCAGACATCTATAAAAGCTCCACTGTAGAAGATGCAGAGGGAGAGTGCAAAGATGGAACCCGCTGGTTAGAGGGTAAAGATACCACCCACTGAGGAGAAAGGGAGTTAGTGTTTAAAAAAAAAAAAAAAAAAAAAAATTCTGCCAGTTTTAGCAAAGTGGAGCAAAAGCTTGAAAAAAGGTGCCTGCCATCTCCTTTATCCCTGGAGAGTATCCCAACAGACCCTGCATCTCTGGTTAATGCTTTAATAAGATTAGCAAATTAATCCCTTTTGCATAAGGTCCAGGCACTTTTCAAATAGCTGCTTCTGCACTGGGCCTAGGAGTGAGTGAGTCCACACATGAGCCCTTCAAGAGACATCACTCAGGTCACCACAGCCTCTTGGATCTTGACAAAGTGAGTCCTACATTGGTTTTCATGTTTTGGAGGCTCATCTGTCAGGGGCAGGTCTTAAAAATCTGGAGTGCCTGATGTGGGATGTGAAAAGTTCACTCCTCAGGTTGAAGCTCCGGGTTTGTGAGTTCCCTTCTGATTGTGGGTGGCTGTGCTGGGCGTGTGGTTTATGGTGAGATTGTGTCTCAGCCCCTTCATTGTGGCCTTTTTCTTGTTTGTCCTCGCGTAGGAGCTGTTCAGCTAGTTTTCAGAGGAAATTGTTCCAAACGCAGCTGTAGATTCGGTATGTCCACAGTGGGGTTGAGTTCAGGATCTTTCTACATCACAGAGCCAGAAAAATAAGTGATTAACAAATGATGAAGATAGGTCACAAAAAACTCAGAAACAAGTGAGATGGGCTAAATCGGGACAATTTGTGCTTCAGAAGAAATAATGAACATGAAAAACTATAACCTATGAAATAAAAGAGGAAATTATGAATCCATTCAGATATAAATAAGTAAATGGAAGTTTGATTTACAAAAAATAGTACTTCAAAGTACTTCTCCTCAGAACACTAATTGCAAAGGGGAAAAAGGTAAGCTTATAGTGAAAACACCTGGCAGATGTCATCTTTTTAAGTTGCCAAAGAGAGCAAATATCAACAGTGAGACACATTGAAATCCTGTGCCACCTGATGCAAGGCCTTTAGAAGAACTTCTGTGATATTCCTGCAAAAGATGTACGATCTCAATCCAACTGGGAGGAAATATCAGAAAAACCCAAGTCAAGGAAAATTCCAAAGGTGACTAGCCTATAATCTTCCAAAGATTTGAGGTCAGGAAAGCCAAAGGAAAAACTGGAAAACTGTTCTACACTAACGGGAACTTCTCAGGCATGACAAATGCAGCACATGATTCAGAACTGGACCTTTTCGATGAAACTGGCGTGAGGTCTGAGGCTCAGATGGTAGCAATGTATCATACTCGAGTTTCACAAGATGGCGCTTGCTGCAGCGGCTACAGCAGTTACATGATCATACCCTTCTAGGTTTGAGTCTAGAGAAAGAGGACTGTTTTCAGTTGCATCCCCAGTAGCCCAGACATTCAATAAATTATTACCATACTGTGGTCATACTCATTACTCTTCCAATCACTGTGACTAAAAGGAAGAGCTGCTGTAATTTGTCAGGCCCGAGTCACATATTGGAGCACAAGGACACCCGCGGAGCTCTGAATGGACTTCCATAGACCTATGGACCAACAGTGGGGAGGGGAGGATCCCAGTGGAGAAGTAGGAGAAAGAAGAGAAAATGAATGCTGGGTGGGCCAATGTCGACTAATGTTCAAAGTGAGCACTACTACATGGACACGGAAACCTATCAATCTCTTTCAAAACTATTAATTTACTTTCACATGGTGCCATTTGGAAAATCTGTGATTTTCATAGGCTCCTGGTAGTTTGACAATGAGAAATAATTTCTTCTTATTGTCAGTTACTTACTATCTCGGTCCAATTTGAATCTTAATCTTAGCATATTCTAGAATTAGCAAACTATGCTCTTTGTCTTTCCGGACAGGTTCGGTTGTTTTGTGCATATGATTTTTTCATACCTGTAAGGAATCAGGTCTGATCAGGAATCTAACAAATGGTCTTTCCAACCGCTTTTAAAAACAACAACAACAAAAAAACTTCTCTGGCTGAGAAAGTACATCAGTAAATCACTTTAACAAGTATCTGTGTCTTAATTTCTGATTATATTTGAGTTAATATACTCTCTAAAACTGTTTCAAGTCTTTCCATACACTTCTTAAGACCCACATTGATAGAGGGGTAGGTTTTATTTGCCTATGAATGCTAAATACAAAATATAAACGATTTCCCTGCAGTCCTGGGCCTTAGCCTCTCCACTGCCAAATATTGTCAAGATTTTATACACACTAATGCAATAATGTCATACCAGATTTCCCCATCCTGAATTCCTGATGAGTAAATAAATGAGACTCAGATTTTTTTAATTCAATGAAGAAGATTCCATTACGGTGAGATTATGTCTTAAAAGTGGAACTGATGTCATCAAAGCAATTTCCCTATTTTTCTTTTCTATTTGTTGTTACAAAAATATCATATTGAGGTCTCTTTAAAGTTCAGAAGGTAAATTTGATATTTAATAAAGTTATAGCTATGATGATGTCAAGATTTAGAATAGCTGTATTAAAGGACCAGTTTCTACAGCTTTCAGAAACCCTATTTGTTCTGCCCACATCAGATAGTATGTGTCATTTTCTATCTTTCCAGCTCTGATATTTGCAATGATCTTAGTCATAATTAATTACTAAAATAGGTTGGTAATTATTTAGTGATGTTTCAAATCCTTAGATTGAACTGATTGTCCAATATTTCTTTAATAATTTGCACATACATCATTAAATCTTCTCTATAACATTTTGCCTTCTCTGAAACAGCAAACTTGAAAATCTTTAATTTAGTTTCTCCAAACAAGTTTCCAGGGTTTGTTGGGAGGTGGACCATTGGGTAGAATTGATGGATTACCTATGTATATTTCAGCACTAATTACTGGTAATCATTTACAGATTCCCCCCCTCCCCGCCCCCCCGTGGACTTACCCAAGCTTCTACCTTCATTACCTATAGATAGTTTTACCCAGGGAAAATCAGAAATCAGAGAATGTGAAAGCTGGAAGCAGCTTTAGAGATCATGTGAGATACTTCATGATTACTGGTTTAGATTCTTAATGAGAATTGAAAGGAACATGAGCACACTCCCCGAGAGCACGCACATTAAAAAATATATGCAGAACTTCTTAGATCCCAGAAAAAGAATCTGGGTGTTTTAGGCCTGTAAGATTAGTGAGATGAAGTGGCTACCTCAAGACCACAGATCAAGTTGATGGAGTTGGGGCTCAAACCTAAAGTCAGGAAGTCCTGGCTACCTGGGATTATTACCTAAGACCCTGCTCCTATACATGCCCCCCTGCCATGGGGGCCTTCAAAGGAAGATACTGTCTATGGACCAAAGAATCACAAAGTTATTCCCTTTCAAATATCCTGCTCCATGTAGCGTTGATTCCCAGCACATCAATGTCTTTGTTGATTGGATTCCAGGATCATTTGTTGTTTAGAATAACCAGCAATTCATTGTTAATACAGTACACATTGATTGCAAAGAGAAAAGGCAAATCTTACCAAAGATAGGGATTTTATGAAGTCGATGGAGGTGATGTCAGAAAACCACTTACAATCACACAAGCTAAGACTTTGATAAGTGAGGCCCTGCTGGAGTTAGACTTATTGACAGCTGAGAGGAGAGAAGGACATGGAGACTGTGTAGCTAAGAAAATTTGGATATGAACATGTGGAGGAGACTCCCCTGAGGAAACCAATGAAGCCCTGACACATTTTATTAAGAAATCCTCTTTATGGTCATTTAAAGATCAAATGAAATATGGTACATGCTGAAGTACAGTTCTGATGGAAAGTTACACCCAAATCTGCAGGTTTTAATTTCTTGAATCCTATGAAAACTTCTTTTCACTTACTGTACAATTTTTTTCTCTGTTTTAAGTGAGCTCATTTTAGATTGCTGTTTTTTTTCTTTTGCCCATTATTCTTAGATAATGAGTGTGTCCTTTACTTCATTCTAACTTCAAGAAGCAGAAACTTCTTTTATGTGTTGATCTTTAATTTCATTCTTCTGATCCCTCTCGAAAAACAAAGTTACTTGAGGACTGTCATTTTGCAAGTCTCCCTCTAGGATTTTTTCAACAAGGTTCATAGATACAGAGTGTCAATAACGACCTCTGGGCAATAAAATTGTTGTGCTACAAATTGAGTAAATTTTGATTAACTGGGAAGAACTTTTCTGAAACTCCATGTGCAGTGTAACTCAATATTGTTTTGAAAAATGACAATGTCATTGAAACCAAAGGGCATAGACATGAAATAGATGAATTCTGGGTTATTTATTGAATGCCTCTCATAGATGGAGTTTTATAAAGTCTTATGTGGTTTGAATAATTTGTAACTATACATGCTTCTGTGCCCAGACGTTTTAATCATTAATGATGTTGCAGTGTAAAACACCCCCCAAGACATTTTTACTCTTTTTGGTAATCTAAGAATGAATTATAAAATTAACCTTTATAATTAGATTATTTTGGCTTATTCAGAGGAATGGAATTACTGTTAATTTAGACAGCTGATCAGTTTCTTACTAGGACTTTACAATGGCAGTCAAATTCAAGGACTCTTATTTAGGCACCTTTTCTGCTTAGCTGTCCAACATCTATGTAGTCTTTGCCCCAATATTTTTAAAGCTGAATAACAATGGGAACATAGGGCTAATGATAGGGTGACCATATAATTCATCATTTGAACTAGGGCAATTTTGAGGGGGACACTTTTAATAAGTGCACTGGGACAACAGCTGTAAACAAAGATTATCCCAGTACACAAGACATGTGCCCACCATACCTACTAAGGGCCTGTTTGTTCTTGTTGCTCGGAAACCAGGGACTCGTGACTCATTATTTACAAACCTCTCCAACCAAGATCCAGGTTCTGACTTATCAGAACACACTTATCCCGGAGGCAGCTTCCCCAGGCGCCCACTGTACCCAGGAGAAGGCAAGCTCTGCTGTAGATAGATGGTCAGACCAGGTCTAGCCCTCAGGATCCTCACCTCTACTTACTTCCTTGTCTTGATGGTTGAATTTTCCTTAATAGATTAAGGCTGAAATGAGATTCCAAGGATGAAAATGGAGTAAATTCCATCTAAGCACCGAACACTGAGCCGTGCTCTGTGTGTGTGTGTGTGTGTGTGTGTGTGTCTGTTTGTGTGTGAGAGACAGAGAGAGAGAGATGATAATGAAGAAATGGGGGACTGAAATGTAATATTGTCATGAGTTCTGTCCTCTTCCTGACTAATGATGTGATCTTTAATCTCCTTGAGCCCCAATTTCTCCATATATAAAATGAAAATGATACTAATCTTTACTTAGAGTGGTTTGTCTACTATCCTTCACATCTAGTCTCCCTTTCTTCCTTTTAGTAATAGAATTTGTCAAATTTTGATTGGGCACATACTCTCCAAACCAGCTTTTACATCCACCAGCTTTTCTTGTAGCTCTGGTGAAGGGGATGCATCTTCACAAGGAAGATCACATCTTCACAAGGAAGCTGTGGCCCTTCCTTCCCTCTTCCTCCCTTTATTCTGGTGAGGAAAGGGCAATAGCCAGAGTGAGTAACCTAGACCCAGAGGTGACACCTTCAATCTGGTGAAGACATTCACTTCTATACTAACACATGAAAGAAAAATCAGTGTTGACCTCACTTAAGACTGTACTTGGGGGTCATAACTCATGCGTAGTGGCTTTGAAAGCTCAATAGAGCTTGAGTCAAAAGGTGAGTGTAGTCCTGCTCTATTTCTTGGGTGCCCTTGAGCATCTCTAAATGTCATTTTTCTCATCTTGAAATATAAATAAAAATAATACCTGAGAGATAGGCGATATTAAATAATGAATACATATACCATACCGTTACTACGTTTCTTTCTGAACAAGGGCTCATGTCCATGCATTTATTCATTCATTTGCAAAGATTTAAGGATCCAGGAACTATCCAAGACATGGGGTTATCTAGCATTGCATAAGGCAGTGAAAGTTTCCAAGCCTTCTGTGGACAGAGGGTGAATAGACCAACAAGATGAGTGTTACAATGATCATAAAACAAGATGATGTTCTGTAGATTGAGTAGGAGAGCATTATGAGACATGGTCAGAAAAGGAATCTGACATTTCTGTTGAGACTGACTAACAGAAGGAGCCAGTTCATGAAGATTTGTGGGAAGAAGATTCTAAACAGAGAGAACACCTAGGGCAAATAACCTATGGTAAGAAGATCAAAGCTTATTCAAAGATGAGAAAGAAAGCCAGTGTGGCTGGAGCAGAGTGAGTAAGTGATGGATAGTAAGAAATCAAATCAGAGGTAGGAGAAGCCAGATCAATTGCCTGTATAGTTCAAAGAATTAATTCCAAGCATGATGAGAAGTCATTAGATGGTTTTCCATAGGAAAGATACAACCGAAGTGCTTCCATTCAGACTTCCTCAGAGGCCAATACTGTAAGTAAGTGCAGGCAGCACTTGTGAAAACACAACCTATTATAAGTCAAGCAGCTTCTTAAAAGAGGGAGAAAGTTCTAACTACCAGTTATCTGAGAAAAAACAAAGGTGTTACCAGGACAATGTTTATACCCAAGGCAGGCACCACTGCTGAGTCCCTTATTGTCATTATTTAAAGAGGTTAGTAGCTTAGAATTTTATGTCAGAAATGCCTGGCTTTGAATCCCAGTTTCTCTAACACCAGGTGTCTGACATTAGATAAGTCACTCCACCTCTTGGAATTTCATTCATTTTCATATGTAAAATATGAAAAATAACATTCATTTCAGCAATCTTATTGTAGGGCTTCCATGAGATATTACATGTGAAATAACTGATTGTAAGTACTCAATTAAAAAAATGGTGCATATATTTAGTTTTTATGTAGTCCTAGAATTCATTGAGAAATCACTAGGCCAGTCCAGTCCATTGCTCCATAGAGGTACTGAGGTGAAGACTAAAGGCTTTGAGACTCTTCCTTGAGTCCCACAAAGCCCTGTTAAAATCCTCTTGTGTTTCCCTGGAGCCTATCTTCTCTCAGCGCCCACACTGACTGCCCCACCTCTGATACTCTCTGCCGTACTATTACTCTCAGTGAGCTTTTGTCTTACGAAATTCCACATAGGTATGTCTTGTTTGAACATTCGATAAAAAGCTCCTTGAAAGAAGTGACAACTTCTCATCATTCACCTGTCTTTTCCAAAGTGCTTTCACGTACAGAAGGTGCTTAAATAATGTATGTTTGATGAATGAAAGAATGAACAAAGAGACGAATAAGAGCATTCATGTGATTACCCTACCCTCCCTCAATTTCCTTCTACTGATTTCTTCTCTTTGTCCTGGAATCCATTGTCCACCTTCTACATTCTGCCCCAGGAGGCCAAATCAATGTGTCCCTTTGATATCTGACTTCTGAAAGGTTTGGCCAATGAGATGCAGTGGCAGGAGACTGGAAGATGGGCAAGAGAGTGAGGTCTGGACTAGGAGGTTCTCTTTATATAGCTACTTTTTCTGCGTTTCTAGAACTGTTCCATCTAAGGCCCAGATATGGTGACTCCCTGCTGTTGCTCGCCCTGGGAATTTCCATACTAGTTCTCCAAACGCTACCCTCATCATTGTAAGTAATCCATTTTAAAAACGACCCTCAAAGTACCCACGTTGGATCTGCCATTTCCTCACCAAGGACACTAATAGATCTCAAATATATGAACTTGGCTAGATCTAAGTCTATCCTATTCCAGATTAAGACTTGGCCTCTATTTGTTCTAGAAGAGAAGATTCTACCACTCCCATTGGTAAACTTCCATTGTTTCACAACCACACCAAATTGCTCTGAGCCTGCTGTAACTTGGGCAAACAAATTAATGAAACTGTCCATTGTCTTGAAGAACTAAGCAAACTGTTCATAGGAATTATAGCACTTACCAGACATGAACCATTGCTGACAGTTAAATGTTTTTAAGAAGAGTAAAAGAAAATGTCACTTCATGGAAGAAACTAAAAATACTTTTTGAAAGTGTATATTGTGCATGAGTTTTTTTTCCTACTCTTAGTTGCCAGGCTGTGGGTGTTGAAAACTCTTTGGAAGATTTGGTCTGTCATGTTTAGATGGTAGGTGGCAAAAGAAATTCTTTTAAAAAATTTCAAGATGTTCATTCCATTGTCTCTTGTTTAAGTGTGAATAATAGAATGTTGAATCCAAAAATAATTTGTGCTGGTGCAGTGAAGGCCACTTGGCAGCTCCCAAGGAGGACAGGTTACCAGTGGAATGGTGTCTCCAAAATACCCCTTCCTGGCTCTCAGACCGCCACCTAGATCACTCCTGCAACTGATTCTCATGAACACCGAGCATTCTCTGTCAAATACAAGCTTAGAAATGAAGAGGTAGTTTCAATAAATTGGAATTTTTATAGGAAAAAGCAGTACAATATTTTTCATTTGCCACACTGACATGTCCAAAGAAGAAAACTTTACTAATACAGATAAATGAGATAGTAAAATGAGGATTTGTGCCCAGCTATAGCTACTCCTGTCTCGAGAGACAGACGACAGCTGGGCTGGTGGTGAGTGGCCTACAACATTTGCTCGTAGTTGAGATGAGTTTGCTCCTCGATCCCAAACCTTTCCTCAGGGATTCATGGGAAAGCCATGAAATGGTGAAATTCAAGTGAGGAATGGAGTACAAAGCTACCTGGTATCTGTAGCTATATGAACATGCAGGTGGCAAACACAGAAGAGTACACAGATGAAGCATTGTCTGGACATTTGGGTGAAGTTTTAATAAGATGTAATAATGTCCTTTGTATCAGGGATGTTGAAGAAGAGGAAAAAGATGGGGAAATGAGAGAAGAACATCTTTTGTGAGGAATTTTTAAATCTCTATTTGCAGACAATAAGAATGTTTTTTTTTTTCCTGAAAAAGAAGAGAAGGGGGGGGGGGGCGGTGGGGAGGAGGAGGAGGAAAAATAAAAAGGAGAAGAATGTAGCAAAAGGAAGAGATTGAAAGGCTTCTAATTGGTTGATCTTGTTCCACTGATACCACGAAACATCTGTCTTCAGTTCCCTGATTTCACAACATGGAGTTTCTTGGACACTCCCATGGAACATCTAGATATTCTGTGTAGTGAACAGCCCTTCACACTTTGCATACCACTCACACCTTCCCAGCCCCTGGCAGGATGGTATTCACTGGTCTGTGACTTTGTTGAAGTTAAAGACCTCAACAAAATGACCTTTTCCCAAGGCAAGCACAGCTTGCAGACCACAAACTCTCTTTGGTATTCATCATTCTGAGAATCACCTGCCCAGAGTTTCTCTCCCCAGAAGGGAAGAGAGAGACCTTGTGCTTGGTCAGGTGGATCAAGTGCGTGCAGAGTGTCTGCCTAGAAAGTAAGCAACATCTATAATTTGGCCATGAATCTCCCTACTATTTCCAGTTTTCAAACCAATTATTTTTCTGATTTATGGATTCAACAAAAGTTATAGGTATTGGATATACATCCTTGAACCAATCAAACAAATTTAACTCTCTCATTCTAGAGAAGGCAGTTAAGTAATAAACTAAAAAATGAATGAAACAACTACAGAAGTCCAATCCGCTTCCTGTATCCTGGTTTCAAAGAAAACCATGAAAATGAAGGTTCTTTATGAAAATTGAAGCCACACCTTGGGCCACACCACTATTACAATCCCTAGCCACTAGATACATACACACCCTATCCCAGAGAGACACTGAAGTTAGACCTGCGAAAGATGTTGGAGTTGCAGATGCATTTGGGGCTTGAAAGTTAATACAAAATTAAGGCTGGTAAGAGTCTCTGACCTTTAGATAAGACTCAGTCCTCTTGGATGTGTAGGATCCCACCTGGTTTCCAGAGATTCCTGAAAAGCAGTGTTTGCTTATACCCATAGTAGCATATTCCAAGTGTGATGCCTGTTAGCGACACCATGCTTGTCATTGGGTCTAAACCAAACTTAATTTACCTTGTACTATTCTCAGGTTAGCAGCACACAATTCTTTAAAAATTCCTCCCTGCTTAGTTTCATGTTTCTATTCCTATTATGGGAAATATAAGATTTTGGAAAATGAATATTACTTGGAGAAACCATGTGTTAGTTGTCAGCTTATCATCCCTTGGAGAGATCCTGGCTGAAAGTGAATCTAAGATGGAGGAAAACAAAGTGTGAATGTGGAAAGAGGAACAGATATCTGATCACAAAGGTATTATTTTTATGATTGTTACTGCTGTTGCTGTCACTGTGGATACATGGGTAGAAGTTCAATTTGAAATGGCATCTGAGAGTTCTGTGTTCCAAGTGCTGCCCACTGCTGGTGCACATCTGAGCCACCTGTAGAGTTTAGGACAGAACATATATTAAGGGCTTTCCCTGGGATCTTCACACTTGATCTTAGCCAAAAGGCCGAGAAGTGATTCCCTGGGATCTTCAGATTAGTAAGTCTGAAGTAAGGTCCGGGAATCTTGAATTCAAAGAGATTCTCCAGGTGATTCTAAAGTAAAGCTAGTGCCAAGAACCACTGATCTTGGCTGATTTTATCCTCCAATAGAGAAGTACATCCGTGGTTCCTGTGGAAGCACTGGTGCCCCAGAGTTCCCAAGCCCATTCATTTTGTTAGTGGGCAAGTCCACATACAAATTACATGCAATCGTTATAATGCCAAACTTGGTCCTTTTGTACTTCCCCACTTTGATACTAACTTGTGCCCAGAAACAACCCAAGACCAGTTTTCTCCCTCCTTTTCTGTTAGCCATTTGTGCATGTGCGTGTGCGTGTGCATGTGTGTGTGTGTGTGTGTGTGTAGCTAGAGGGAAGGAAGAGAGGGAGCTCCTCAGCAGTTTCCTTGTTCTTCATATGGCAGTTTCTGGACTCTTCTGTGCTTCACCCAGAAGGATAAAGAGTGTTTTAAATATGATTCCCTAGAAGCTATGTTTGTTGGATTGCGACTATAAGATAAGTTACTCGGGTCATATTCCTAGTGACATTCGCACCTCGGAATGGCCTATCCTCTCTAATTCTTTCTTCCCTCCAGCTTCCTGAACCACCCTGATCCTCCTTGAACAGCAGCATCAATATTTCCATGTTCTCTGAAGACACACTTCTGATTAGATTCATCATGCCATGGGAAGGGCTGTACATGTCCTGCAGCAGAACAGTATTCAGTGGATGTGTAAAAGGTCAGGCAAGTGGAAGGGAAGCACGAAAATGTCACACTTAAATGAAGGATACATTATGTTCATCAGAGGTATTTATACTTAAAGGAAAATAAAACTATGGTTGTATGTGAATACAGAACCTTAGTGTAACCTAATCAATGTATTTACACTGTAAAGCCAGAATCCAATAACACATTATAAAATATCTACACATTGTGGAGGGGCAGAGTTATCAAACCAGGTCTATAAATTCTCACCGACAGACACATACTGAGCTTTTACCTGGTAACTGTATTAAAACAGTAAAGCTTATTAAGCATTGCTTTTTAACTAAGTAACAACACTCCAAAGATATACTGTGAGAAGACAAAGATGTGGGTGAGTAGAAGAGTGGCATTATGGAAACAAATGCATAGATTGATTGAAAGCGAACTTAGACTGGATTTTACCTCAAACAGCAGGATGGTCCTGTGGACTTTAGCCAAATATCTTTAAAGGAAAAGTGAAACCTCCCCCTGGTGTGTATCCATGTGTGAGAGCATGCACATGTGTGCATATACACAATAATTTTAGATTAAGAATGAAGTATTTCTGGGCACATGGCTGTTAATCAAAATATGTAAAAAATTTAAAACCCCCAATTCCTGTTAAGGCCTTTTGCAGAAAAGAGAAGAAAGATGTCTGAGGAGGCAAGACAGGGCTGCTATACATTTGCCATAGATTGAATGGCGTGTCCCCACAAAATTTATGTTGAAATCTAATTTCTGGTGGGATGATATTTGTAGGTGGAGCCTTTCGGAAGTGCTGAGGTCATGAGGTTGGGGCCCTGATGAATGGGATTAGTATCCTTATGAGAAAGACCCTCAGAACGAACTCTCCGCTTCTACCTGGTGAGGACACACCAGGAAAATGGCAGTCTATGAACCAGGAAATGGGCTCTCAGCAGACACAGAACCTGCCAGCACCCTGATCTTGGACTTCCTAGCCTCCAGAAGAGTAAAAAATAAATTTCTGTTGTTTACAAGCCACCCACTCTAAGGAATCCTATTATAGCATCCAAAATGGACTAAAATAACCTTCTTGGTTTTCAAATACAGCTCCTTAGCTAGAACCCTCAGGTAAGGTAAAAAGCCATGGGTGGATGGTTAGCGTTGGCTACTTATAGAACAATGTAAGTCTACAGTGGTGGTTCAACATGAGACAATATGATCATGGAATAGCTAAATACAATCTGTTACATTTTTCCAAAAGCAGCAAAAAATGGGAGCATCTGTCACACTGTCTGTTATTAATACATGATGTACATCGAGGCGTGTAGGTACATACGAAGGAACAGGGACGTGTCAACATAAGGCAGAGAAACAGATGGTATGCTCCTTTAAACATGTTTTCTTGTCAACTTTGGTAGAACAAATGCTCCTGCTATGCTTTAATTCGTAAAGTATATATTTATTTTTAAAGTGAGAATGTCTACCACATAAAGAAAAAAATTTAATAGTTCAATGTTTCTTAAAAATGATTTATCTCTTGTGCAGTACTTTCTGAGCCAAGTAACCAATTTTATTTAAAAATTGAAAAATGACAGAGCATTATTTTTAGAGCAATTTTTCTACTCAGGCCCTGTAACCTCTAAAGGACTCAGGCCTATGATGACATGCACAGAAAGCAACAAAATTGTCAACATCTATATTTATTTCTTGACGAGAGCTATCTAATCAGAGATTAGATGATGCCTTTGTGACCACAGTTCTCAAATGGATGTGATTATTCTATCTTACTACTTTTAGAAATATGATTTATAGCTCCCTTCTGCTTATTTTTCACTGAGTATGTCTATTATGTTTCCTTTTAAAGGTTGTATTAAAAAAAAGAAAACATTTGACTTAATGTAAAAGCAGAAAAAGAAATTGGCAACCTGGCAGAAACAATTTGAGGTAAAAAATCTATTCAGGGAACATGAATTTTAGATATATGACTGCTGTTTCTCCCAGGCCTGGATATGCTTTCTTCGGCTCTAGGGCCTGTGGCCTCCATCTTAGTGAGGTCCGGAGAGATGCCTGGCTATAGGGATCTAAAGCTTGGAGCAGGGGGAGTGGCCTCCTGGGCTTTGGTAATATTCCCTGGTGCCTTCTGATGCCCCATGTCTATCATGATAGCTGGACCTGAGAATGATTCAGTACTTGGCAGGCTCCTCCCCCAGGGGGGGGTCTGTTTAGTTTTGTATCCACTTCTCAACATGTAAGGGGAAACTTCTCTCTGATCCATTTAAACACTTGCTCAAAAACATCCATTGATGTGTCATTGCTGCCAAGGGTCCTCTCCAGTTCCCATGCTATTTTCCTCTCTGTCCTTGTCACCTATGGCTCCTGAAGAGTGCTATGCATTTTATTGAATGAAAATCTGTCACATTTTCTCTTCCTAACATCATGTCTTCTCCCACGTGGTCCCCTCTGCCAGGAATGAACCACCCATCACAGCCAAGATCCCAGCTGGTCTCCCATTCCAGCTTAGCCACCACCTTCTCTACAAACCGCCCCCCCACCCCGATTCTTTCAAACAGAAAACACCTCTCAACAATCAGATGAAAGGCTTCTTATTACCATCTTCAATGGCCACTGCATCGGTTATCTGTATACACAATGGTCTTCTCCCTCAAGGAGAAGCGTCTTGAGGGCAGTTACCATCTTGATGGCTCTCTCATGTCTCCCATGACTGAGCACAGGTCTGGCACAGAGAAAGTGCTCCAGAGTAGTTGGCCCAATTCATGGTTCAGTAAGGCTCTTGTTCCTAGTTTGGGGAAGTTGAGAGTGGTGAGTTCTAGCCCCGAGGGTGCTAAGAGGCAAGGACAGCTCTTGGGTGAGCTCACTGTCCACACCATAACACACTCACCTCTGGGAGGAACCACAGTGTCAGCAGCCACAAAACCTTAATATCATCACAAACACGTTCCTGTTACATTCTTACAAGAGGCCTATCTTCCCTGAGGTCAGCTGTTCTCTGCACCTGGGCGACTGGCATGGTCTCCTGGCCCTCCTGCTCCGGCTCTGCTAGTATGGTGGAGGGCCAGCACAGCTTAGAGCAAACGCAGCAGCAACAGCAGCAGCAGCCAACTTCCCTGACTGGGACCCTTCCAAACAAGAAACAGAGTTCATTTTTGGCCAATCAGTGGGTCAGCACACAGTTCTGCTGTTTCATCCTTCAGGACGATCTCCTGAATCTATATCCCTCCAGCTCATGTTTTGATCTGGGGTGCCACTGTTCCTCCTTGTCAGACCCACCCCACTACACAACCCTTTGTCAAAATTATAGTCTCTGGCAATTGAAACTCTTCAATCGTTTTCTAAGCAGCAATTTTCCTCTGAGCTGTGAAAAAAGCATGAAGATACACTTGTCAGAAAAGGAAAAAGACAACCAATTGAAATTTACTTACAAAGGAAATAATGCATTTTTTACTTTTTTTATATTCACCTCCCTCATTAATAGTCATATAATTATATGACTATGATGTGAATTCATATAATTCATATAATAGTCCTATCATAATTTAAAAAGCAAGGAACTACCCCACACCTGATATCTTCTCAGCACTTGGGATGTGCACTGGAGAGCATGAAGAGACAGCTATCCCTGTTCGCTTGGCAAGGCACTGGGGAGACGGACGATAAGCAATAAACTTAGTAAATGAGTTTATTATAACATTTGCTATGGACAAAAGAACACAGCAAGAATTCAAGGCCTTGGAGTTCTGCGAGAGAGTGTGCAGGCGCTGGAGGCTCAGATCTCATTTGATCAGACTTGGTGGAGGGGAAGAGTAAGCCCAGTGGGAAGTAGAGAGGAGTGCTCAGAGTCAGGCAGAGGGAATGGAGAATCCTCAGGCAGGAGTGCTTGGGGACGGCAGCAGAAGTCCAGGGGGCTGGAGCACAGTGAGAGGAAAGGAGCAGGAGGTTTGTGCCGGAGAATGGCTAAATGGCCTTCTAGGCTGTTGTCAAGTCTTCAGATTTCTTTTCTTTTCTTTCTTTCTTGCTTTCTTTCTTTTTCTTTTTTTTTTTTTCAGTCAAAGGAAAAAACATTTTCCTTTACTGCTTTACTGTAAGAGAAGAGAGGGAATGTTTTGAGGTGCCCTGCCCTGACTGCAGACATGACAGCAGTCTTCACCCACTTGACACACAGTCATGTAGAACAGTCAGTCCCAGGAACACAGCACTCGAGCCAAACACACTAGTATTCTGGAGCAGCGGCTCCAGGCAGACCCCAGAAGGAAGAACAAACATCAGTGGAGGTGAGGAGAGGTTTGAGATTCAACAGAGACATTAAGCACTACTGTGGGTAAGAAGGGTTTCCTATCAGAGAGAGCTGCTCAACAGGAGGCATTACCCAGAACAAGGCACAACCACAAAAACGGCTACTTAAGTGCTTAGGAGGAAACCAGGAGGAGATTGCAAAGAGCACCACTGTGAAGAAGACCGTTTATGGCCTCCTATATCTATATGCCGAAAGCTCTGTCTAGGAAATTTAAAAAAAAAAAAACAAAACTGGAAAGAAAACCAATTCATGACTGCCCCTCTAGGCACCTCAGAAAGGTACTTGGAGAGAAGTCATGGTTATACCGTATCGTGGTGGAGACAAAGATATTGGCAAGGGGGAAGGCGTAGTCTGTAAATCAGGAAGTTATGGCTGTTTATAGAATTTCATGAAGCCGGCCTGGGGCTGATGTGGAGGAAGGTCATGTGACTGGAGAGCAAAGGACGGGAAAACACACGAAAGCTAACATGACTGGTTTTAGCAGCTAAAAACACTTCCTTGTAATGCAGCATATTATGCTTGATAAACTTACCAGAACTTCGAAGAGAAGGGTGAGGCACTTCTTTTTCCATGTTGCCTGGAAACTGTCATCTTATCCATACTCGAATGGGTGGATTTTTAAAAGAAAAAAAAAAAAAAAAATAGGTGCTCCAAAGCCACTCACGATCTTTCCTCCCTGCAACAAACAACACAGGGCGCTGGGCTGTGTCTCTCATAGCACTGTGGGCAAAACTGCGAAGGGGTGATGTGTGTCCGTGATTCAGAATCCTTCTATCCCTCTACTTCCCACTTCCTCTGCACACCCTCGACCTCTTATCATTTCACTTGGTGTCCCAGCGAGCTTCCTCCTCAATGCGCGCCTGCTTCTTTCTACCCCATCCCAGGGAGAACCCAGGGAGGTCAACACCACCAAAAGGGGCTAAGAGGTCAAGGGAAATTTAGACTGAAAGGTGGCCATTGTATTCAAGGACAAGGAGGCCATTTGTGACCTGGGCAAGAGAAGTGTTCTTGCGGGGCTGATGAACGAATGAGAGAGAAGGAACTGAAGCCAGTCTGTTCAAGACAGCAGACTGTGGAGGGCGCCTGGGTGGCTCAGTGGGTTAAGCCGCTGCCTTCGGCTCAGGTCATGATCTCAGGGTCCTGGGATTGAGGCCCGAATCAGGCTCTCTGCTCAGCAGGGAGCCTGCTTTCTCCTCTATGCCTGCCTCTGCCTCTCTGCATACTTGTAATCTCTCTCTCTCTGTTTCAAACAAATAAAAATTAAAAAAAAAAAAAAAAGACATCTGACTATGGAAAGAGGGGGCTGGAGTGAGGCGGTTCAGTTTTAAGGCAGGAGAGCCTCAAGCATTTTAAAATGTTAAACATTAATGGAAAGGAGCCAGTTGCAAGGAACAGGTTGATGATACCGTGAAGGAGGTAAAAAACAATAGCACAAGGCCCTGAACTAGGATGTGATTTTAATGTGAGACGGTACTTGATTCTGGCCTGGCCTTTGACCTGTTGCTTTGATCTGAGATCCAGCAAAAGAGTGCAGGGAAATGTTTCTGGCTGGCCCTGCACATTGAAGAAGCTTCAATTTCATCATTCAATAGGATTCTGAGCACTGGAGCCATTAAACAAATCTAAGAAATGACAGGTCATCTACATCTAAAGTTACATGATCCAGAAAAGACTCCCTGTACTCTCATACATGCATAACATTTTCTTAATGTCCTCTGAGGTCTGTGACTAATATTATGATAAACCCTTCTAACCATTTCTGAAAGCCATTTCCACATTAACATTATCCAATTGATTTTCATTATCCAGGGAGCTTTTTTTTTTTCCTTTCTAAAGATCTATTGCATCTGCTCTGCCTTTAATTGTTTTAACAACAAGCATCATCTCCAAGCAAGACATTTGCAGAGGCATAAATGAGTTTGATCTAATCTTCCAACTCCATGTGATATAAACCTATGTGGCAGCATTGTGGCTGCATGGGGACGCACAGACACAGAGCCAGTCTGCCCACAGTACAGTAGAGAGATGCCATTCTGGGTTGTGAGTAACCAGTGGCCAGTACGTTGCTGCACACAATGAAGGGAAGTAGAATACTCTCAGCCACTGAGTAAAGATTCTGTCTCATGTAAACCTGAACAACTGACTAGGCAGAAGCTGAGAATTTTCTGCAAGTGAGTCAAGAATTTGATTATGAAGAAGAGAGTAGGAGCATTCACAACACCTATATAGATAAACAACAGCAGAACTTGACAACATTAAAAGAGATTCCCAGACCCAATCAGGAAGACCAAAAGAGGCGCAGGTCCCTAGTGACAGCGGGCCAAGTGTTCTCAATAATTATGGACACCACATTAGACCTGTATATGCGACCCCGCTAGACAGTGAGTGTAGTGGTTGATGCTAACACCACAGTATGTCCTATACGGTTCTCATTGCCCTGTAGATCCAGCATTCCCAATCCCTTCTGTTAAGAACTTGCTTCATCCATTGTTAGTAATAACAACAATGGTTGGATTGACCATACTCCAGCTTGTTTCAGGCAAGATTCTGTCACTTATATTGAATCTGACTTATTTCTCTCTCTCTCTCTCTCTTTTTTTTTTTCATTTTAAAGATTATTTATTTGTGAGAGAGAGAGCACAAGTGAGGAGAGGGGCAAAGGGAGAGGGTGAAGCAGACTTCCTGCTGAGCAGGGAGCCTAAATTGGAACTCAATCCCAGGACCCTGGGATCATGACTGGAGCTGAAGCTTCCCTCTCCCAGTTGCTTAATTGATCAAGTCACCCCAGCATCACATAGACTCTTATTTCGTCCTTTCTTTCTTTCTTTCTTTCTTTTTTTTTTTTTAAGATTTATTTATTTATTTGACAGACAGAGATCACAAGTAGGTAGAGAGGCAGACAGAGAGAGAGAAGGAAGCAGGCTCCCTGCTGAGCAGAGAGCCTGATGCAGGGCTTGATCCCAGGACCCTGGGACCATGACCTGAGCTGAAGGCAGAGGCCTAACCCACTGAGCCACCCAGGTGCCCCCATAGACTCATTTCTAAGAGTGCTGCATATTACAATAGACTTTGATTTCCATTTTTCAAGAGAAGACTGGCTACTAGCATTCAGTGAAGCATTTAGAATTCTTTGCAGAACACCATGCTTTTATACCAACAAATAATCTCAAATTTGGGTCATATTGCTTTATGGATTCAAACATGGCATAGACTAGTAAAGAAGGAAATTGTACTGTATTAAAAGTGGACTGCTCCTTAGTGGGTATCTCAGAATAGGTTTATTCTAATCCTAGACTGATCCTTACTTAATGAAAGAATATTTTCTAATTTTCTTAAAGCATTCTGCCGGTCTGTTACATAAAATGTTCCCAACTATTGGGCTTAGGAAAGTACTTACGCAAATCTTGTGAGTATAAACGGTTGCTTTGGTTTGTCCGTAGGTGAAGGTTGTTGATAATTCTATGGAAATGTAGTCTATCTACAGTCACTTCTGTCAGAGAATCTGAAGCTAGCATGGTTTTGTATGAAGCATGTCAAGCCAGACACAGTGAATTCTCTTAGAAATGACCAGACCTGGAATCTGCTAGAAGCAGTGGGAGGCATCCCAGAGCAGGCTGCATGGGCCACTCAGAAAAGCCTGTTACCAGCCTGCTAGAGGCAGTCTTTCTGCCTCTCTTGGCATCAACCAGGGCTTGCTCTGAAAAGATTTGGCTTCTGTTTTCGACTTATGGGGGAAGATGTCCAAAAGAATGGAAAACAAATTGTCCTCATTAGGGTTTTTCCCAGAAGCTGACCCTGAGACAAGGTTTCAAGTACAAGTAGGTTATTTGGAGGCTGCCCCTAGGAAACCCTGGCAGGAAAGTGGGGAGGTGCGATGGAGAAGAAGGAAGCCAGTAGAGGGCAGGGGGAACCGCAGCTCAGCCCTGCCAGGATCTTAGGGGACAGTGTAGAGCACACCTGTCCTTCCACCTTGGGAGGAGGTGGCAAGGCAGCTGAGATGCGTACCCATCAACTCCCCATCTGTCATTGCTTGAAGGCTGCTTCTTCGAACATGAACAAGGCAGCTGAGATGCGGACCCATCAACTCCCCATCTGTCATTGCATGAAGGCTGCTTCCTCGAACATGAATTCATCAGCTCTTCTGGTTTCCTGGTGCACAGGCTCTACAGCAAGGAAAAGAAACTACTCAGGCAGAGAGTGGCAGAAATCAGCAGTCCAGCAGCCTTTGCTGTGCACAGCTGGTGAGGGGCAGGGGGGCTGGGTATAGACAAAGACTAGATCTGCACGATGGGTCACCATGTCTTAGTCCATTCAAACTGCTGTACTAAAGTTACCATAAACTGGGTGGCTTAGAAACAACAAACATTTGTTTCTCACAGTCCTGAAGGCTGGAGGTCCAAGATCATGGAGCTGACATGGAGGGGTTCTGGTGAAGGGGCTCCTCCCAGTTCCATACTGCCAACTTTCACTGTGTCCTCACAGAGTGGAAGAGGCTAGGGAGCTCTGTGGGTTCTCTTTTATTAAGGCACCAATACTCTTCACGGGGGTGGAGCCCTCTTGGTCACAGCTCCTCATACCATCACACTGGGTCTTAGGATTTCAACATGAATTTGGGGGGAACAGAACACTCAGACCCTAGTTGGCCCCGGGGATACTGCCTCAACTGGAACAGTCTAAGGAGATGGTGCTCCTTCTCCGGCTCCTCCTTCACCGCCCCTCGCCCCCTCCCACAGCTGTTGGTGACTCTCCTTGCACAACAAAAAGAAGGAAAAAAGAATCTTTAAGCACAGAGAATTTGATTAGACAGAAGAGAGGTAAATAAGCAACTATTGAGTACTGAGTACATGAAAAACACTGTGTGGAGGGTATGAAAATGAGTAAGACAATATTTTTCTTCTCATAAGGAGTTTGCCATTAACAGGTGAGACAAACACTAAACATAAAAACTCCTCAAGGTACCCAAGAGGTAAGAGACACCACAAATCCTCTAACTGTGGGAAGTAGTGTTGAATGTGAAGAAATCATCAGTGCTTTCTAAAGATTGCAGAGGAAAATGAGAGCATGAGAGAGCAAACAGCTGTCTTTTGGAATAGATTGGGAGATGGGGGGAGGTCAGCGGGAACTTTACAGAGAAAATGAGATTTTAATTTGCTCTGAAATCACAGTGAGATTTAGATGAGGGCGAGGGCATCCCCAGCGGATGAGCACCACAGATAGACACAAGAAACTGTTAACTCTCTCAGAGGATTCAATGCGGACAGAGACATACAACGAAATCAATGCAACAGCAGAGTCTCAGCCTCTAGAAAGCTTTCGGTATTGTATCGACATGCTTTGGTCTTGTTGACATGTGGGGTTGGATTTGGATCACAAGTGCTGGCTGGCTGGGACAGGATGAGACATAAAGATGGACAGTCAAAACACACACTCAAAAATAAAAGGACAAAGTCTAAAGAAACTCACTAGCTCACATCTGGTAGAAGGGTAAGGACCTCCTAACCACTGCACAGGTTGGGCAGAGGATGGTCATTAGGGAGGCCTGGCAGCAGGTACCAGAGACCCTGCTCTGAGGACCAAGGCTCAAGGAGGAAGCCCAGCCCCCAGCACTACAGCTTCAGAGGCCTGAAAGTGTCAGAAGCAGCTTGAACCACAAACCCACAACTTCACATCTGCCTCTTGCTTCCTGCAGCCCCTGTTTGAGGGCTGAGCCAAGTGAATCAAAATAAAACTATGACAGTTCAACAACAAAACTGATCACTTACTAAACAAGGCACAAAAGGTTTGAAGACTTACTTCACAAAAAAAGAAATGTGGATGACGCATAAGCACATGAAATATGTCCACCATCATTAACAAGAAAGAAATGTACAATTAAACCAATGATGAGATACCACTATACATTCACTCATATGGCTAAAATTATTTTAAATGGACAGTGCCATGTGCTGACAAGGATGTAAAGGAAACAGAACTCTCTTACATTGCCACTAGGAATGCAAAATGGCGCAGCCACTTCAGAAGCCAATTAACAAGTCATTATAAAATTAGCATTTACTTCCTATCTGACCCAGCAACTCCACTCCTAAGTCTTACCCAAAAAATAACGAAAGGTCTATGTCCACAAAAAGATCTGTGTAGCATCTGTAGTCATAATCTTCCCAGACTGGAAAGAACCAGCATGTTCATCAGTTGTGAATGGATGAGCAAGTATGGAACAACCATACAATGGAATAGCACTGGGCCGCGGGGAGGAATGAAAGGCTGCCGAGTGTAACAGCATGAACGAATCGTAAAGCCCTGTGTTCGGTAAAAAGAAGTCAGGTACAAAACGTTGCACGTTGCGTGATTCTATTGATATGACACTCCAAAAAAGGGCAAAATTATAAAAACAGAAAACAGATCAGAGCATGCCAGGCACTGGGACTAGGCAGCGAGTTGACTACAGAGGGACAGACAGAAGGGCCCTTTATGGAATGAGGGAAATAGTCTATCTCTTGATGATTGTGACAGTTACTCACCAGCATAGATTTCTCAAAATTTATCATTCTTTGCATCAAAAAGGGGTGAATTTTACTATGCATAAATTATACTGCAATAAACTTTCATTAAAATAAAAATGAGGATGGAAGTTGTGGGGTAGATAGCCAGACAGTGGCAAGTCTGGGCCGGTGTGAACAAAGTTGCTGAGCTAATCCTTTCTTTCTTTCTTTCTTTCTTTCTTTCTTTCTTTCTTCCTTTCTTTTTCTTTCTTTCTTTCTTTCTTTCTTTAAAAAGATTTTATTTATTTATTTGACAGAGACAGATCACAAGTAGGCAGAGAGGCAGGCAGAGAGAGAGGAGGAAGCAGGCCCCCCGCAGAGCAAAGATCCTGATGCGGGGCTCGATCCCAGGACCTCAAGATCATGACCTGAGCTGAAGGCAGAGGTTTGACTCACTGAGCCATCCAAGTGACCTGAGCTAATTCTTTCTTACATTTCCAAATAATCTCCCACTTCACCAGAGATGCAACAAGTGCTTCAACTGCTCGGGAGACCCTTGAGGCTATGAGGGTCCATGACAACTCTGATGGACAAACTGAGGGAGCCCAGGGAAGGGGCAGGTGAAGCTCTGCCAACCTGGGTTCTAGCCCCAGCACTGCCCACAATAGTGCTGGTCCTTTTACCCATGATCCTCCATGTCCTCACAGCAGTGTGCTCGTCTCTGACCAGGTGACATTAGAGGAGGTTCTCTCAAGGTGATTCCAGGTTGGCTATAGGCAAACTAAGGATCAGCTTGTTTAGTTTCTTTGCAGTGATTTCCACCTACTCAAGGCTGGTCATGTCATAGACCAAAAAAAAAAAAAAAAAAAAACCCCGGGGAAACTAAAAATGAATGTAAATGGTCATTGACTCTTCTGGTCAAGAGTAGAGAAGGTCATTCTTAGGGTCACAGGTATTCTCAGGTCACGATCAGGCCAGAAAACAGTCAGAAATTTCTGCCTGAATGAATGTGTCAATTACTTCCATCCTGCCTCTGACCTGGACTTGAATCAAGGGAGGAAAATATAATATTCTGTGACAGTGACTGCCAACAGAGGAATGTCAAGAGGAGAAAGGAGCCCATGTAAACAGCAATACAATTTTATCAGAAAAAGAAGGCAATTTGGGAGAATGTAGTAGAACTCGAAAAGGGTGACTGGGTGTAAACACTATATGGCCCTGGGCATTGCATTTCTTATCAGCACCTGAGTCCTATCACCCTGTAACAAACATGGAATGTAACTTTAATCTGCTAATGAATACCTGTTTTTCATGTTAGATGCTGCATATTATCCATTTAACGTAAATTCAATTTTGCTGGCTATATTTGCAGGTGGCAAGCTATTGAGATGCAAAGAGGCTTTTCCAATATATAAGCCTATACAATTGCTTTCTTTTGCTACTTGAACTAATGGAAACCTATTTTGCTTTCTGTGGGATTTGGAGTTTGTTTTGCTTGATCTCTTTTTCTTTCTGTCTTTCATGAAGGTGACAGAGCCAAGACATTTAAAACGATGCACAGAGAAGATCCAAGATCACCCATCTAGCAGTAGCCCTGCCCAGTTCATTGTTTACATATTTGACAATTATCCCCCTTTATAGATTAGAAGGGGAAAGTGCATCCTTCTCCGCAAGGGATTCTGTGAAATTTCTATTAGCAAAAGATTTGCATTGTCATAGGAGATGAGCAAAGGTGTTCTTGCCACAGAGGAAGGAAAAGACATAACTTCTCACATTATAACAGAGGCTTACTTTAGAAAGATAGGAGGAACAGAAGGAGGGAGAGAAGAAAGGAAGGACCCAAAAGAAAAAAATTTGAGAGCGATAAGGCCAAACATAGGACGTACATCCACAAGCAAATTTTTTGTAAGATTACTGCTTTGGGGAGTAGCAATCTTCTTTTATAGTCTTCTGTTTGAGTACAAATCCTTAAGCATCTCCCTCTAAATGTGTGTGCATATGCGTGTGTTGATTAAAAAAAAAAAAAAAAAAAGCAATCTCCCATTCTCTGACCTCCTCATGCAACAGATGGAAAACCATATACACTAAGCCATACCATGGAGCTCATTCCTGCAGAGGTACTGACTGCATCGTTGGGGCCCAAAATAATATTTGAAGTTAAAAGGCTTAAAAGGTAGCCACAGTTGAGAAGGATGGCCGCTGAAGAAGTTGTGATAGTTAATAATTCGTCACAAGTAGCCAAACAAGAAGAATATGTTGTTGGCTTCCATTTTTCTCTTTTCATAGTGACAGTCAATAGAGTGACTCACAGGATCACGAGTAACTTCAAAGAAGGAAGCAGGTATTTGAATTTGCAGCTCCAAGCACCTGAGACTGCAAAAAAATGCTCCAAGAAAACAGAACAGTGCTGTGTGCTCTGGAAAGGAAGTCATCTGATGTGGAGGGCACTGAGGGTGCTAAACTTTACGGAAATTTTGTAACTCATGTAAAAGATACCTAGAATAGACTTGTCTCATGTAACCATTTCTTTGGGTTTTTAAAAAAATCACTTTATTTTTGTTTCCATTTAAACTTAGTTGAGAGGCCAACACCTTCCCTGAAGGGAAAAAACAAACAAACAAACAAACAAAACAGGACAGCGCATGGGTTTCCTTGTCACCCTTAAGTCATAATAATCCTCCAGTTATTTTATATTTCAGTACGGTCTTTATTCAGCACTTACAAGCCCGGTCCCCTATAATTATCAAAATCTGAACTTGGTTTAAAATTGAGGTATCTCTACACACCAATCTGGGGCCTGTTCCAAGTAGGAAGCAGTAGGAGGTCATGGTTGGCTTTCCTCTTCCTTCAAACAGTTCTTGTCTCCATCTCCCAGCACAAGGTGAGGACACCTGTGTCTTACCGCTGAGTGCCACCCTCATAGAAAGATTTCTTCAAATCCCACCTCTGACAAAATGCTTCAAATTCTCAACTTTTTGTACTGTCAGAAGGTGCAGGGGCTTTAAGGATCATCTGAACTCTTACCATCCTTATGCTTTGAATTTTTTTTTATATAAATCCATAAGGAAAAGACAACGAGCATATCTGAGGGAATGACAGCTGGCTAAATTTACATCATTTCTGCTTCTTTAATGCAGCCTGATTTCTTTTTAAATTTTAGACCTTATTTCTTGAAAGTGTTGGCTGGTCTTAGGTCTTTATTATCAACTAAAATTATAAAATTTTCATATCTATTCAGAAAGCTAATGATTTTTCTTAATTTTTCTTTTAAGATTTTATTTATTTATTTGACAGACAGAGATTACAGGTAGAGAGAGGCAGGCAGAGAGAGAGGAAGGGAAGCAGGCTCCCCGCTGAGCAGAGAGCTTGATGTGGGGCTCCATCCCAGGACGCTGGGATCACGACCTGAGCCAAAGACAGAGGCTTTAACCCACTGAGCCACCCAGGTGCCCCCAAGCTAATGATTTTTTTAATGTTTATATATTACCTCAGTTTAACAAATGATTGACATTGGCAAGTGAAATATTAAGGAAACTTTAATTCATGATGATGTGAAGTTTCTTTCCATGTACAGATAATAGTTCCGTGTTTGATTTTTAACTTTGATAGCCATACTTCATCAAACTACCAAATCTGTAATAATTACAAGTCTTATGGCTAGCTATACTGTTCTTGTTTTTAAGCAAATTGAATGAGAGACAACCCATTGATATTTCTGTGAGACAGTGAATTGTTTTTAGTCTGTTAGAAATCACTCATCAGTGAGTGAAGACAAAATGGCTCATGTTTATATCAGAAAAAAGTTAACAAAACAGCTCAAAATAATTGGCAATTTATTGTTGCTAATGTATAACTAATAGACTCCTTTATGTAGAAACAAATCACAGGGTTAGGAGCAAGAGAATTTATTTCTGTTATTTTGTGGCCTGGACAGGAAGCAGTGGATGAGGCCCAGGATTTGGAATCAGGATGTTGAGCTTTGAACCCTCACTCTACTATTTGCCTATGTGACCTTGGATGAGTTAATTCATCTCTATACTTCCTCAGTTTCTGTATCTGTAAATTGAACATAATAGCAGTAGTACTATAGTCAGGGTTCAACCAGAGAAACACAATCAGTAGGATATATATTTGTTATATGGAATTGGCTCACATATTTATGGGTACTGGCTAAACCATTCCAAAAACCTGTCCAGATGATCCAGGACAATTTCCTTTATTTAAAGTCAACTGATCACACAATTTAATTAAATCTACAAAATATCTTCCTAGCAACACCTTGATTAGCCTATGGTTGTATAACTGGTATCAGGTTGATATATCACAAGGACCTAAATCACAAGTGTTTGTAAGGATAAAGTGTAACCTGAGCCAAAGGCAGACACTTAACCAACGCAGCCACCTAGTCATCCCTAAATTAAGAACTTCAAAAAAAAAAAAAAGAAAAGAAAAAAAGGTAAACAAACTAGAGTGAAGTTAGGATAGAGGTTGTGGCATTGGAGGAAGAATATAAACATCAGAAAGTTCCTAAACTCCACTGGAAACCTTATAGTGAATAGACTATTCCAGATGTTACTGAGCGGATCAGCCTGGGTCCATGGTAAATCACTTGAACAGTGCCTGACACATAGTAAATATTCAGGTGTTAAGGATCATAAATATTACTTACCAGCTGTATGATTTTGAGCAAATCACGTAATTATTTGGTCCTTGATTTTTTTCATATGTAAATGAAAGCACTGGAGTAGAAAATCATTAATGCTTCTTTTATCTCCTGAAGTCTATGATTTGGGGCTACATTAAGGGAAAGGGGACTAAGCAAGCTGACATTTGAAGATATAGTATATGTATGTATATTTATATATATATAAACATACATATATATATACATACATATATATATACACACACACACATACATACGTACATACATACCATGGAGTATTACTCAGCCATAAAAAAGAATGAAATCTTGCCATTTGCAATGACATGTATGGAGCAAGAGTATCACACTGAGTGAAATAACTCAGTCGGAGAAAGACAAAAACCATACGATGCACTCATATGTAGAATTTAAGAAATAATACAAATGAGCAAAGGGAAAAAAGAGAGAGAGAGAGATGCAGATCAAGAAACAGTCTCTTAACCATAGAGAGCAAACTGGTGGTCACCAGAGGAGAGGTGAGTAGGGGAAGGGGTGACATTGGGGAGTAAGAAGGACACATTTGTAAGTAGCAGTTGCTGATGTTTGAAAGTGTTGAACCACTATATTGTACATCTGAAACTAATATTACACTGTATGTTAACTAACTGGAAGTTAGAATAAGAATTTTTTTTAAAGATTTTACTTATTTATTTGTCAGACAGAGAGAGAGTCTGTGTGCAGGCACAAGCAGAAGGAGAGGCAGGCTCCTGGCTGAGCAGGGAGCCCAATGCAGGACTTGATCCCAGAACCCTGAGATCATGACCTGAGCCAAAGGCAGACACTTAACCAACGGAGCCACCAAGCCGGGCCTAAAATAAAAATTTAAAAAAAAAAAAAAAAAAAAAAAAAGAAAGAAAGAAAGAAAAGAAAGGTAAACAAACTAGAGTGAAGTTAGGATAGAGGTTGTGGCATTGGAGGAAGAATATAAAAGACAGAAAGTTCCTAAACTCCACTGGAAACCTTGTAGTGACTAGACTATTCCAGATGTTACCGAGTGGATCAGCCTGGGTCCATGGCCAGCCCTGACTCCTAGGTGCCCTGGTCTGTCATGGAGGGATTCATGCCAGAAGTGGCAATAAAAACCCAACTCCTCTGCCTGGTATATGTATCCAGGCAAATCTGCAAGCACCTACTATGCACCCAGGCCTAGGAACCTACTGTGTGCCAAGTTGGCTCCAATTTCTCACTAGTAGAAAACACTTTCACACTTCTTTCTCAGTGTCCCTCTTTAAAAAAGCATTCTTTCCATTCAGGGGCTTTACCCCAATCTGGGGGTCTGGGGACAATTTGGGTGAGCACTCAATGTCCCACTCCCAGCTTGAAGATGATATCAACTTTGAATGATAGTTCCACCGGGTATTTCAGCACAGAGATGGTTTCTGACATTTGCTCAGGAGGAAGGATGGAAGCTGTTTTGCCTCCTCAGAAAGTAGTAACTAAAACTAGTCACAACAGGGGAGAACCTGCCAGTTTGCCCCTGAGCAAAGCTGAAAGGCCTGCTGTAATGAAGTCACGCCTCCCCAAGCCCCTGTCACCAGGAGACATCAAAGCAGGGAAAGGGAAGCACCTGGGTGGCTCAGTGGGTTAAGCCGCTGCCTTCGGTTCAGGTCATGATCTCAGGGTCGTGGGATCGAGTCCCGCATCGGGCTCTCTGCTTGGCAGGGGGCCTGCTTCTTCTTCTCTCTCTGCCTGCCTCTCTGCCTACTTGTGGTCTCTGTCAAATAAATAAATAAAATCTAAAAAAAAGAAAAAGAAAGAAAGCAGGGAAAGGCCACGGTGGGTGGCTGGGAGAAGGAGGGAAAGAAAGACCTTGTGGGGATTCCTGGAGAAGTTAACCAAAGGCCGCTCATCTGTGCGGGTACTTGACACTGTCCTGTGAAATGGCAGACAGGGTCTTGCTTAACCCAGCAAACAGGGTGGGTTTCTGGGGCTCAGGAAGTAGCCAGAAAAGTGTGGTCCCCAGCAATCAAGATTTCCTATTTCTGTTCCTGTTCTGTGGAGCTCCGAATACCAATGTCACTTGTGTTGGAAGAGTTTGTCTCAGAGCAGGATGACTGATTTAGGAAGGTGCAATCTGGAAATTCTCTGATTTGTTGTTTGCATGTATTTCTTTTATCTGTTACCTTCGTATTTGTCTCCATGTTATTATATAGTCCGACTTTTACAGAAGGGAAATTGACACCTCTTTGGGGTGGGGGTGGGTGGTAAGTAACCATTTAATAAGGATATGTTTATACTCTTCTTCATCTTCCCTGCCTTCTTCCTCATCTTCTTCTTGTTACTTTCTAGTTGTGAATAGGGAAGCTAAGGCATATCATTGGAACCCAATTGTAATATTCAATTGGGTTGAGACTGCAAAGCATTATTCCAAAAACAACAGGTCTTTTTCTCTCCTTTCAGGTATTTGTGAGTACAGATTTTGATTTTTTTTTTAAGATTTTATTTATTTATTTGACAGACAGAGATCACAGGTAGGCAGAGAGGCAGGCAGAGAGAGAGGAAGGGAAGCAGGCTCCCCACCGAGCAGAGAGCCCAACATGGGGCTCGATCCCAGGACTGTAAGATCAGAACCTGAGCCAAAGGCAGGGGCTTTAACCCACTAAGCCACCCAGGCGCCCCAGTACTGATTTTGATTTTGAGCTTCCTTTGTACAGCTGCCGTAGATGGTGTATGTGGAGTCATGGCAGAAATTCTTGGCAGAAGTCAAGGCAGACTTTTGCCCTAGTTTCCAAGGCACCTTACACTAAGGTAACTTGTTCCTTATTTGTATGACACTGGACAAGGAATTCCTTGTTCCCCCCTTACAAATATAATGTAATCCATTTATAAATAATTTATAGTTACATCACATATCACTTACACATTATAAAATATTGGATATATTTGGATTTTCGACTTAGAGTTTCAAATTATTATTGCAAATGAATTCATTGCATTTTCTCCTCTTGTAAGGTTGAGGTGAAAACGAATGTCATAGATAATAGTTAGATTTTTTTCCCTTGTTAATTAGAAAGCCTTCAGCTTCATTCTTTAATCCCCAAGGACAGGGTAAGTGATTATAGTCTGTATGAGTGAGCTGCAGTCTATAGTTCCATTTTAATTAAAATTTTTTTTCAGAATATGAGATTTGTTAAGTAAATTTTAACAATGTAAATGCTTGAGGACATAGGAATTGTTTTAAAGGTTTCTGTAAGATTATGACTTATCACACTGTGATTCCCAGGAAGTTTCCCTTGTATTGAATCAGTTTATAATGGGAACAGTGTATTTTCCCATCATTAAAGTTTAGTGATATTTACATTCTGGTCTTCCTTGTTCTGCTACCAACAAATCATCAGATATGTTAAGAAGCTGCCCCTTTGATTCAAGAATTCCACTCTAGAAATTAATCTCAAGGAGATGAGAGCCCAGAATTCAGTGTTTCTGGGACACATTTATCCCTCTGTACATTTGGGAGCCTCTGAGGACTGGTCAGTGGACAGTTAAGTTCACTTTCCCCCTGTAAGGCCTTGTCACATGTTCTGCTGTGACCAGTACTGAATACACTGTAAAAGTGATAAAATTTCATCCGGCACCGGCTTGGGTGAGGCGTTTTAATCAACTGCAGGCCAGATTCGATCTGTTCTGCAAGAGCCTGGGTGCCAATTTCGCTGTTACCTGATCAATGAAACAAGCCCAAGTTTTAAAAGATGCGGAGCCTGCGACTAGAGGCAGGTAATTGGGTAACTGTCTATTAGCAGGACAAGCCAGATAGGTATTGATTAAGAAAGGAAAAAGTCTGACTTGATTAACAAACCTTCTCAGCATCAATAAAGTAATGGTTGGTTTTGAAATGTAATTTTACTTCCATTCTTCAGTAAGGGACCAAAAATAGCCCAGGTAGGATGGTGGAGAAACGGAAAGTGCTTATAAACAAGGCGTTTGGGCTGCACGGGGAACCCGGGGACAGGAAGGCAGTCGACTTTGGTTCTCCGACAAAAAAATGTATCTCTAGCCCTCGAACATCGCACAGTAGAATTCAACGCGGTTTTACACCGCGGCTACCAAACACTTGCCGCTCTCATCTGCTCTGAAATGGGTTCTGCAGGAGACGAGCAGGACCCAAACCAGAAATCTTTCTTGTATCAAGAAACCTCTTGCTCAACAAACGTCTTATCCAGGGGGCTTTCAGAACAGTCCCTCCACAGGGATCTGAGACCCTGAGACGCCAACATACAGGAATTCTGTCCATTTTCTTGAAGCAAAATACACCCAGGTCCAGGTGCCCTCTTTCCCAAAGAGAGGGCATCTTGCCACAGAATGGGTAGAGAGCAGGTAACATCTGCAAATCCCTTCCTTATTCTTCTGGCGTAGAAGTCATGAGTACTTATGTTTTATGTTACTGTTAAAGAACAGGGGAAACCGCCCTTAGTTATCTTGCAGAAGGTAGAGAGTTGACATTGTGTATCGACCTGGGTCCACAATTTGTAACTGGAGGGAACCTGAAGTGTCTGGGTCCCTGTACCTTGTGCCTTAGCACAGAGCCCATGGGACATGCTGTGAGCCAGCCGGAGATGTGGGCCGCCCCTCTGGGGCTATGTTGTGCCACCTACCACACAACCACTGCTGAAGAAGCAGCACCGGTCCTGAGTACCAGACCTAACCAGGGGGGGAAAGAATCCCAATGTGCACAGGAAGCTGGACGCAGTATGGATACTCTATCTGGACATCACGTGGCATTCGAATGGAATGAGGAGTGTAGAAAGCTCTTCATGTGTCTGTCTGTTGTGTCTTGTGACTTCTAGCTCATCGCAATAAAATCAGAATCAGCTTTGCTTGGTCCAGAGAACAGAGGCAGCGCTAGCTTGATAAAGCCTAAAACAAAAACATTTTGTTCTCATGGGAAATTGGGGATGAAAATGGCAAATAATAAATCAATGAACAGGTAAATCGGGGGGGACTTACCTAGGTTGTTTCTTTGTAGGCTTAATGCCAACCAGAACAAAACCTACTACACTTGTACCCCTTGGCTCCACAAAGCACCTCCTTGTTTGAATGCAACGGGAGAGATGGCGGCGGCCGATGGAGGGGGCGGGGGGCACGGAGAACCTATACAATTCCTGGCCCCATATGCACCCTGTGTTCATGAGTACCGAGTCCCCAGTCTTTGTTTTCTCTCCCCACACTAGCGTGGGTCCAAAGTCTTCATGGACACGTGGTGATTGTGCCAGCACTTGGGAACACATCCTCAAGGACCTGGCACAGAATGTGCAGTTGCACCTTGGTGCTCATGGACACGTTTCTCTGTGTGCCCAGGGACGGCAGCCATGTCCCTGCCTCTGCTTACCACAGCCACCACCAGGGTCACCCCCCAAAGTTTCAGAGAGGACTGCAGAGGAAGCAGTGTTAAGCAGTCACATTGCAAATAGTGTCTTCTTCTCAACACTTCAACTTCCTCTCCCTCAGTGTGAGCAGAGGCTCTCGCAGCACCTTGTTAACCAGGAGGAGCGTGGACATCAGCTCCTGAGCCTGTCTACGTGTCCTGAGTGTCTCATGAAGGAACCTCTGCTGCCCTCAGGTCTAGCCGCCCAAGGATACTTCATGTGGCCCAGAATGAGTGTTCGTGTCAGCAAATATCCCTTCCTTGTTTGGATCGTTGCTGTTTTGGGTTTTGGCATATTCAGGATTCTAGTGGCGAGGATGCATAAAATTTCTTGGAAAGAAGCTGGGTAGAAGGCAGGAAGATACAAATCGTAAGGACACATAAACCCTTTCACTGTAACTTCCAATACTCGTGTCTAGTCCTTCCCTAGGTTAATATTCGGGACTTCTCGGTTTACACAAGCATTACCCCACCTCGTAAGAAGAGATTCATGTATTTCCACGAGCTGTTGTCAGGAGGCGATCAGCTGCATTAATGCCTCCGAGGCGGGTCGGTTGAGATTGATTAGCCCTGTCACTCAGGAGATACGGCATGAGGGCAAACCGATGGCTAAGGGCCGTGGAAGGAAGCCACAGGCAGCACCGGGCTCAGTTGGCAGTCATGTTCAGGGCAGTTAGGCAGATGAAGAAAGGCCAGTACTTCCTGGAAGTGTGACCGAATTCCCTGGCCCTGGGCTGGGGTAGGGAATGTGTGCTTGGCCGACCATCCACTGAGGGCTCGGAACCGACCTGATAGAGCCCTCAGGAAGCGAGGTCTGGCCACTAGGTATGGGGAATTAGGTCAGCGTCTAGAGAGGAAGGGAGACAGCAGTGAGGGGCCTAGAGGAGAGTGCTGCAGGAGGAGTCTGGTGAGACAAGGCCAAGTTCAGGAGAACAGGAGCCGGGACTGAACCAGCCTCAGGAGGGAAGGGGCCTAGGGGCCTCACGGCAGACTGACCCTGGCTCAGATGATGTGTCTGCATCAAAAGATTGCCCTGGTCCCTCACTGCACTCCCATCCCCAGCAGAACAGGAGGCAGAAGCCAATACACATTCATCCCTGCCTGGGGGCAGTGTATCCTGCTTCGTGGCTGTCCTCTCCAGCTCTGCTAATGGCCAGCCAGCAGCTTGCGATGCAGGAAGACAGGGACTGATGGTAACACCGGTAGCTTTGTGTATTCTCAACAACCTGGGAAGCTATTCACAACTTACTTGATAAGCCTACCTTTCCAGGGCACACCTGTCCCGCACCACGGGTGGCCTAGGAGAGCTTACAAGGATGGCTGGGTGGTGGCCCTCAGGGCAGCGACACTTCCTCTGTCCCTGCCAGTCCCCTGACCAGTGTGTCAGCTGTCCTTGAAAAGGCTATCTCCTAGGGAGATTGTTTTGTGGGGGGGGGGGGGGGGGGGGTTGCTTTATCCTGCCTACAAGGAGGAGATTGTCCATAGAGGAGGCTGATGAAATCATATAGGGGTGACGAGCTCTGGATTCTTTATCTACTGAGGTAAAAGAGCCTTCTTAACTCTACAGAACTATGTGACTGACCTGCAAAGAGCATTGGGCTTCGAGTCGGGACACCCTTGCTGGCGTCAGGTATCAGTTAGTTACCTCACATCTTTAAGCCTCGGAGACTCAGTTCCTCCATCTATACAATGGGCATAGTAATAATCCTCTCTCTCAGGGTTAATCAAATATTGATGAACATAATCACCTTGTTATTGTTGACAATAATGATGATAATAAATAATAGGCAACACTTACACAGCACTTGTCATGTTCCAGGCATGGTTCGATGATCCATGCACTGGTCTAAGCACATGACATTAATTCATTTAGTCTTTAATCCTCATTTTATAGAAGGACAGGTTCGGTGACCCACCGGCCAAAGGTGTACAGCTAGCCAGCAGTAGCAGGGCAAAACCGAATCCTGCAGCCTGGTCCCAGGGGCATTTCTCTTGACCTTACGTGGCATCCTGTCCAAGATCATCTATGTGAGTCTCCTGCCTCCAGAAAGGAAACATTCAGCCTGTGCTGCGTAAGGAACAAGTGAGAGATTGAATGGATTCACTAAGTGTCAAACACACATAAGCAGATATTGTCTTTATTAGGACCAGAAATTGGGCAGTTCTGACCGATACAAATCTGAATTCTGCTGAAATACCAAAACCACCGGGTGGGAGATGAGTGTTTGGCCCCAGCTGGCTGGCAACACCCACCGGGGTGTGTGTGTGTGTGGGGAGGGGGGTGGCTGGAGGTCAACTCCCCAGCACGGGGTGTGGGAGCCCGTTGGTGGCTCCCCAGGAGCAAAGAGGGAGCACTCAGACCTGAAACCCTTTTCTTCAGCTGGCTGGGAAGGGGAATTTTTCATTCCAACAGGCCATTGGTTCTGATTGATGAAGAGAGTAGCTTCCGCTAGGAGAAGCTGACAAAGGCAATTTACAAAGGGGTGTGAGAAGCAGGAATTGAGCCGTGCGCTGCCACACACAGATGTTGCCCAGCACAGTCCCGTGGGCCCTGGCGCTGCTTTGCAGACACGAGTCAGCGCCTGATGTAAATGTTGTGGCCACCGTTGTTCTAGTCTTGGGCAAGGACCCAGATCAATGGCAAGCTGTGCAGAGACATCCATCATCCCAGGAGCAGGCTGTGCGTTATGAGGCTGAAATCCCCGGCACTGACTCCACCATCATTCTGCAAGCCTCCCTTGGAGAATTAATGATGGGCATATGGGCCACTTGGTACTCGAGTGGGTGAAGCCCCTGGGAGGGGTCCAGGGTCAGGGCATCTGGAACCTTGTTCAAAGCCTAGGAGCTGCTGGTGCCTTTTCTGGAGGGCAGGAAATGCTGCAGAGGGGCCACCTCACAACTGCTAAGAGGTGTATTGGGGGAGCACTGTGCATCCCAACGATCTCCGACCAGTCTAGCGACCTCTTGGACCCGGTCCCTTCTGTCCCTCTCCACTGCTGTCTCCTAAGCCCAGGACCCCATTGTCTGTTGCGTGGATGGCCACAGCAGCCTCCATCCAGACTGCTCCCTGAACATTCTTGTTCTCCTTCAATCCACTCCCAATCTTGACCCACAGCCAGAGTGCAGTTTCTGAACATGAAGTGTGATCATGCTGTTTCCATGGTCAGGGCCCTGGAATGACCCCACTGCTGGAAGTGCTATGCCTTTAGCCCCTGTATACCATGGACTTAACTTTGCTAGCTTGTCTTTGGCCAGTCGTCCCTCACTCTCTTCAAGTTGGTGTACTGAGCTTCTTCCAGGTCCTTGAACTTGCCCTTTTTATGTTGGGTGTGAGTCTTTGTACAGTCGTTGCTTCCTCTGTCTGGAGCCCTCTCTCCGTTCAGGTATACAGCAATCAAAGATGAGATATCAGAAATTCCTTGGTGTAATGTAGGATTCCAAAGATTTAGGGATTTAGGAAGGAATGTTGGAGCAACTTCAGCATGTGCTACTGGCACACTTGCCTCTGTGGCCACTAAAAGAGCCCAGAGGACACGTCCTTCACCATGGCACTGAGCAATACATGAATAAGAGAACGTTAGAATGGTAGATATTGTTGGTTTTGTGCCCAGATCTCCTTCATGAGGCTGGAACATCTACCGATCAGCTGCTTTGATTGCTAGTTACTGCCTTCTCCATAGAATTCCCTTCCAGCTAGCAGAAGCCACTTGCCTGGGAGATTATATCACTTCCATGCCCTCCCAGGCAGCCAGAGGCCACAGACTGACTGACACAAAGACTGTGAGGTAGGTCCTCTTGCCTCAAGCAGGTGGCCAGCTCTGTGGTACAATTAATACTTCAGCACTCCCTGGGGACCAGGCCAAGACCTCCTTGCTTAGCTTTCTTCTCCTGCTTCTGTTGTGTGCCGCCTTCTGAGAGCACTCCTCAGTAAATTATTTACACAAATAAATCCTGGCCAGTCTCTGCTTCTAGGTTCCTTGAGCCATGATGGCTCATATCTTTGAAAAGTACAGAGGTATCTGTGCTCTGAGGGCCAGGATGAAAGCGAGACAATGGTGTCAAGGAAATGGCCTCCTTGGTCTTGAGGTAGATATTTAGATTCCTGGCCTGGGGAGGCTAAGGAGTAGCATATCCCTCCCGGGGGTGAGGTTGGTAGAGCTTCTGTCACAGACAAATGACTAGATGGCATATCAGAATGGTTTGACCTCAGGAAACTCTGTTGGTGGCTGATGACTCACAGCAGATGAATGGGCACTGAAGTACTCTTCCAACTGTGTAGCTGAAGAAACTCCACCTCACAAATAGAAGGCTGACTTGAATGATCATGATCATAGAAGGTCAAGGCCCTTTACTTGATTCCCAAGCTGGAGGTGGCTCACAGACCTGGAGCTTCCTGAGCGAAAGGGTGTGATATAAACTTGAGGAAGGATCTGATGATAAAGTCAAGAAAACGTCCTCCAAATCTCCCCTTTAGCCTTTCTTTCAGGGACCTGGAGATGTTTCCCAGGGTAACGATGCATTGGAGGAGGAAAAAAATCCAGCCACTTAGTGAGTCATTGGTCTTAGCTCATTCAAAGCTACCAGTCAGAATGTGAGATCAGCTATTGGGCACAACTTCACATTTTGGTCTATGTCCATCTCACAGCGTGTCTGGTGGGCCTGTCCTACTTCCCCAGGTTCTTTTCTGTCTAGTCAGAAAAGATGAAATTAGCAGCTGGCAGAATCTCTATATTGGCTGTCTGTCCTAGGCAATGAAAATAGAAGTTCTTGGAATTGTCCTCATTGTGCCAGAATAGAAAACCAAAAGCAGCGAATTGTGGAAGGCTAACCATGTACATGCATTGTCTTATCTAATGCGCATGACCACCCTGTGAGACTGCTGTCGTTAGCCTTGTTTTGTACACGAGAAACCCGAAGAACACATTCCCAGAGAAACCTCTGGTTCTCAATTCCAGGCCTTTGACAGCCGGCACATGTAGCGTGGCCAACTGTGGCTCTGTTGTTGCTTCTCCCTATTATAAATGTTCAAGGCTCCAGATCTGGGTTTTTGGGAAGGGTGGGGACTTCAGAGAAAAGGCTGCGCTTTCTGACCCAAAGGCTGGACAAGGAATGCCAGGGGAGCCTTGCAAAAGGGAGAAAAAGCATTCGATGTCATATTAGATCTAGCCATTCCAGCTGTCACCCCCCATTCCAGCTCAAGTAACCTCGCAATTTCTAGAAATGAGGTAGCACTCTTTCTCCCACCCCCTGTGAAAACTGTTTGCATTGTGACAATTGTGTCTCTCTCCAACCCCCATTTCATATGTTAGAACTCTAACGCTGTAACTGTACCTGAGATAGGGCTTCTAAGGAGATAATAAAGATTAAGGGAGGTCCTAGGGTAGGGCTCTGATGCAGTAGAACAGGGGTCCTTATAAGCTCTCTGTCTCCATAGGCATACCAGTGAAAAGCCATGCCGGGACATGGTGACAGCATAGCCCTCTGCAAGCCAGAAAGAGAGCTCTCACCAGAAACCAAATAGGCCAGAACCTTGATTTTGGACCCCCTAGCCTCCAGAACTGTGAGTACATAAATTTCTGTTGTTGAAACCACCCAGTCTGTGGCGTCTGTGTCTGGTTAGCCCATTCAGAGACCTCCCTCGGCCCAGCCTGGAGCTCGCCTCTGCCCAAGCGTGGTGTTTGGCCACAGAGACTGGCTGCTTGTCAACCCCCGACAGACAGAGTGTCAAGTACTTTACTCCTGATTAGATTTCCAGCTAGAGTGGTGCAGAGGACTCTTTTTCTCCAATAGATATCATTATTATCGCGGAAAATTATATTCTACACTTGCCTTTCGCTTGAAGACTGATTGTGAGGACTGCAGTGAATTGTGGAATCATCATCACTGCTGCATAATTAATTCGCACTGATTCAATTAGTCAGAGGCCCCTGCCCCTTTTTCTTGCTAAAAAATTTACATTTATATTAGAAAAGCAGGAAATGTGAGAAAGGGAATAAAAATCCCCCAGTACTCCTGAGACCCTCTTCACTTCCCTTTGTTTTATCAGATGTGCTTTCTCTCGGCTCCTGGTGCTTTTCAGTTCCCAAATGCTGCAGGGAGCAAGGAAGGGTCTGTCTGCAGAGGCTTGGCAGGAGGATACCCTCTCATAAATCAGAAATCAGCCCGTCAACCTAGACACCCCCTGCTTCATTCCCAGACTCAAGCAGCCCTCACCTCAAGTTTACTCTTCTTGCTGAACATCTTTTCAGTGTGACGTTTCTCCTCTAGCCCCACAGCCCTCTTCCGTCCAGTCCTGGTCTTTATAAGACTTGCCAACTCATCTTTCTGGCTGCTGTTCCCTCCCTCCCATACATATTCTACACTGGTACGGTAACTATCACTCTAAAATCCATTCAGTGGCACCCTATAGAGGGAACGCCCTTTTTGCCCGTCAACATCTCCCACCCCTTCCCCTGCTTAAGGGGTGGATGCATACCGAGACCTACCCCAGGTTGCCCCATCCCCACTGACCTGGACAGAGATGCCCTGACAATCCATGCAGGGCTAACTGACATTTTCTGAGGGACTTTTTCTGGAGCCTTGAGGAAATCAGCATCCCCCCGCTCTCTGGAATCATTAATCTTTGATGATCCATCACTTGAGGACTGACTATCTGACAATGACCAAGAAGATCCAGAAGGTCTGAGCCAAGAGAAGGAGAGATCGAGGGAGAAAGGGTGGCATGGAAGGGAGAAGGAGAAGGAAAAATGATGGTTTTGGGGTCACCTGCCACCCTAACAGTCCTGATGACCATCTCCTTCTCCTGGAACACAGCCCACTCTCTAGGACTTGGCTCTCCCTTCCTCTTGTACCCCATCCCCTCCTCTCCATAAGGTCCCTGTCACATGCTCTGTTTGAAGTCTCCTGGGTGTGATGTTTGATTTCCGTCCTGCTCTTTGCCCTGCCAGGAACATAGTCTCCCCAGTCTCTGCCCGACTGACCCTCCGTCTCCGTTCAGACCCAGCTCCAGTGTCACCCTATACCTTCCATGCCTCCCTGACACCACCAAGGATAAAATCCCCCTCCGTGTCCTAACACTACCATGACTGTTAACTGTTAGCACAGTTACTAAACCGTAATTGCACCTAGTGGGTTGAGCGCAGGGATGCTCTGAAGGTTCCACAGTGTCCAGGACAGCGCCCACAACTAGGAATCACTGGGCCCCAAACGTCAGTAGTGCGGAAGCTGAGAAACTGTGGTGTAGAACGAGTCCGCTGGATCCCAAGGAGAAAGAATCAGACCGATGTCACGTCAGAGTTGTCTGCACCATTGTGAGATTTGCCTTTACAGGACTGTCTTCCGAGTCCTGAGGAAAAAGGGATTAGTCTTAGAGTTCTGCGCCCAGCTGAATTATCCACCCAGGGGTGGGGTCCGGGTGTGCTTTTTGACCTGAAAACACTCATAAAGTTTACCCCCAATACATCCTTTTGAAAAAATTATTGGAAGTCATATTCCAGAAAAACACAAGGAAGGAGTCCAGAAGCTAAATAGCATCAGAAACAAGAGACGGAGAGAGTTGAGTATGAGCCAGGGAATGTGAAAAAAGCTGAGACAGTAAATAAAAACGAATCCATTAGATTTTGATGCACATAGAGTCCTCGCCCAAGAGGACAATATATATTCAGGAGTCACCAGCTCATAGATGTAAATATTGAAAGTCACATAAGTATTGTTGAAAGTTATGATGGAAGGTCATCACCAGGAAATGAAAACAGAAACATAGCCCTGGGGAGTGGGGCTAGGGCCCGGGACAAGGGGCGGGGGTCACTGGGTACACTCCTCTCTAGGTACCTTTATGGTTCTTTTAAACACATGAAGTATTAGTCATGTAATAAAAACAAACTAGTTTTTAAAATATCTATTTAATACATAAAATTCAGAATCCCTGGGATTCTGAATATACAATGAATCTTTATGAGTCCCTGTTGTTTATTATCTCAGGGAAAGGAAAAGAATTGGGTGCAACCTACATGCCATCCACAGGGAACTATTACAGAAATTATGATATATCTACTCCATTATGTAGTTATTAAAATAATGGGCTTATTGAAAACTAATGTAGGAATATGAAAAATGTTAGGAAATAATGTCAAATAAAGATGTATATATGCATTTTGTAAAATTAAGCGCATTTGAAAAAAGGCTGAAAGAAAATTGTCCCAATGACAGCGTGCCTGTGTGAGACTAATGAGCTTCTGGATAATACATAATACATATTTTTTTCTTTTACCCATTTCCTTGTGTTCTATCTAGAATGTTACTGTTATGATTAAAAATCAGTCTTTCCTAAAAAGAGTAAGAAGGCATTGTTTTTAGATAGCCCAAGATGTCAAGGCACACAGCTCTGGTGATTCTTATTTGGAGGAGGAACCTTTGTCGCCTCCTCAACGGGAGATGGGAAAATTACTACCTTCTAGTCACAAAAGAAAGCCACAGGGTTCCATCAACAATCAACATCTGTGGTTATAATTTCTTTGGAGATTAACAGAAAAATAAGAATTCAGGAACCTCTGTGTGTGTGTGTGCTTGCACGCCTGTGTGTTCTGATCTGTGACTCAAGGAGTTAAAAAGCAAGGTGCTAGCACTATTGCACGATTAAGAAAGGCCAGTGGGGGGACGCCTGGGTGGCTCAGTGGGTTAAGCCGCTGCCTTCAGCTCGGGTCATGATCTCAGGGTCCTGGGATCGAGCCCCGCATCGGGCTCTCTGCTCAGCAGGGAGCCTGCTTCCCTCTCTCTCTCTCTGCCTGCCTCTCCGTCTACTTGTGATTTCTGTCTGTCAAATAAATGAATAAATGAATGAATAAATAAATAAATAAAAAGAAAGGCCAGTGGGTTTTCAGTAAGAAATGCAAAGCTAGCCGCCGAGGGAAGTTTCAGGAGATTTTGATCCAAATTAGTTTGAAGTTTTGGAGTCTGTTGGCAATGTCTGGGATGGATTTGAGCACAGAATAAGATTAAAGATAATTTACTATGGCAATATAAAAATATGTGTGCTGAGGGGAATGGAATGAAGGCTGTGTGGAAGGCAGTTCTCCGAAGCATCCACTCCCCCTGCTTCTATAATAATAGAAACCCCATTTTGTAGCAAGGCATAGGGTTTTCAAAAAAAAAAAAAAAAAAAAAAGACTCTATTTTCCACCCTCTCAAAGCTGGCGTGGCAATGTGACAAAGTTCTAGTCGGTGCGATGTAAGCGGAAATGGTGTGTGCCATCCCTGAGAAGCATCTTTACAAGAAGAGAGCATGCCTTTATCCTCGCTGTCTTCCTTCCTTCTGAAGGGAGTGTGAACCAGACAGCTCAAGCCGGGACAGCCAGCTTCCACCTCCAGGCGGCCTGGGGATGCGAGTGCTCCAGCCAGGGAGATAGAGGGAGCTGGGCCCTAGCTGGCTGAGGCCTCAAAGAAACCAGCGCTGGTCCGCCCGATTTCAGACTTGGGTGTGAGAGGAAAACGGACTTCTGGCTTGTGTAAGCCACTGCACTTGAGGGGTTTGACACCACCTCTTAATCATACAAGGCAGAAGCGGTGTAAGAGCTTCAGGGCGACTGTGATCTGCCTGATGTCTGGTACCTCACCTACGTGCCGTGACCGGAGGTTGTTTTAAAAATAAAACCAAACCCCCACAATCACAAAAACTACTTAGCAGCACAGACACTCATGACCACAGAGAGGAGAAAACCCTGAGACTATGGGGTTTCAGAACCAGGGTCAGTCCCTGGCAGGGCTCCAAAGAGTGGGGGAATGCAAAGCCTCCCTTGAATGTAGCACTAAAGGGACTCCACTCCATTTTGAGTCAGTGTGTTTGTATCTGTGGGGACATGACACAAAAACACATCATTCTAAGGCAATTGGGTTGGGATCAAAGCAGCAGGGCACACATGCAAGTCAACGAGCAGTGCTTGGAGAGTGGAAGGAGAAAAGCCCAGGGTGAGCCTCACAGAGAGGTTCTCACCTTTTCTGTAAAAAGGTTAATGTTTATGGGAGCACCTGGGTGGCTCAGTGGGTTAAAGGCTCTGCCTTTGGCTCAGGTCATAATCTCAGGGTCCTGGGATCGAGCCCCACATCGGGCCCTTTGCTCGGCGGGGAGCCTGCTTCCTCCTCTCTCTCTGCCTGCCTCTCTGCCTACTTGTGATCTCTCTGTCTCTGTCAAGTAAATAAATAAAATCTTTTAAAAAAAAAAAAAGGTTGATGTTTATGTCAGCATGTTATCATTGTCACCATGAGGTGCACGTGTGTGTGTGTGTGTGTATGTGTGTGTGTGTGTGTGTGTGTGTGTGTGTGTGTGTGACAGGTCTGTCAGTCCCAGGTCTGGGTTTAGGCCATCCCTAAGACTGCTTTTCTTCTTCCCCTGAACCTCAGATCTCTCATTTGCTCAGAGTGAGTCAAGCACACAAACAGCTTTCCTTAGAAAATGCCACTTTTACAAGGAATGCTTCTGATTAGAAAGCCTCCATAAAGTCGCCTTTCAAATCAAGGTAATCAGACCTTGTTCAGTCCTAAGGAAAAAAGTAGTGCTAGAATTAGTAATGATTCTAACCTTCAATCATCAGGCAAAAAGCATCAAGGTGCGCATTGATTTGTTTCTTGGTATCGGGAATCCTCTAAAGCATTAGCTTGACTCTGGCCTGGAGGAAGGGACGGTAAACAATTGAAAAAATAAAATTCCAGGGGTGTCTAGAAAAGGCTAACCCAATCTATTACAAATGCAAATACTTTGAGTTGAATAAAATTTAGCAGGCTGAGTGACCTTATTTTCCCTAGAAAGTCAGTGTGGACTAAAGTGTCTGAGTGTTCAAAGCTGATGAGAGAAAAAAGGTATCTAGAAAAGAAGAGGCTACAAAGAATGTTCTGGAACCTTCTGCACATTTGGAGGTGACTGTAGGTGTGTTAAAGGAACCCAGGAAATCTGGAACAAGATGATAACTCTTATTAAGTGATTAGCAATACCTAGTAATGTTATGTTCAATTATTTCAGTAACTCTAATTTTTATGCGTGGTGGCGAAAACCTTCATTCTACCTCAAAATTACCCTTGCTTCTTCCTGACTCTTGCTTGGTGGCTGTGAGTCTACAGGCCCTGAGGGGAGAGAGGCCAGAGGTTGTGTGTTGAAATGAATCTCCTGAGGGCTGAGTTTGCAAATCAACCATACCATCTGAGTATTACATGATCAAGGGCAGCACTTTGAGAGAAAGAGAGGTGGAGAGGGGAGAAAAAGGAGAAAGAAAGGAGAAACTAAACCACAAGTGGGAACATTAACCCCAGCAAAACAAAAGAGGCCCTGGCAGGCTGCCTTGTTCTCTGAGTAATGCTTACTCAAACAATCTTCATAGCATGCCTGGAGAATAATATCATTTCATGAGGCCACTGGTAGAGACTTTGGGGCCTGAACCAAATCATTGGCATATCCCCAGGTTCCTTGCTGGCAGGTGTTCAAAGAAAGCAGGCTGTTCTGCAGGCCTGAAGTTTTATACCGTTTTATACTCTCTGAAGAGTTCACACACAATCTCGTTGCTTAACTGGCTAGAGCCATCTTCAAGCATTTTGAAAACCAATTCCCCCAGTCCTGGTATCTCCAAATTAATTATAAGACCTAGTATTCTCAGTGCTCTTGCTTTTCATGGTCTCTGTCCTTCCTTATTCTGCAGTGGGTTTGTGCAACCCAGTGTAGGAGGAGAGCCAGAAATCATTGGTTCAAACAAGAAGTTTGGATTTTTTTGGTGCATGTATTGCACCACGTTTGGCTCTTGGGAATTAAAACCTCCTTGTCGGCTGCTTCTTTCTTCCTGCTGGTAGTGAGTTCACTGTCTCAGAGCAGGCAGCCTTGGGGGATGGGGAATAAATATTCAGAGTCCCTCTCTTGTGATGGATGGAGCCTGCCAGGCTCTCAGAGCAATTTTAGTCTCCGTTGTTCCCCCTTGGATCTAACACTTATTTCTAGCTCTGCCCACAGGTCTGTCTCTCCTTTCTGCTGGTCTCATGACTTTCACACCCCTGTGAAGAAATGCAAGTGAGTCAGGAAAAGTAAATTGACTTTGGAGAAGAAAGGATACCATAGCCAGTTGCTTGGGTGAGGTGGCGTTTCTCAACCACGCAAGTCTCCTGATGCCTTTCCTGAGATAATATTACCATTTCCCCCCAAAACCAGGATGAGAACAGTCTTCCATGAAAGATGCTGAGATCATCCTGGGTCAGAAAACCAGGCTAAGGTAGGTCCACAATTCCCAAAGCAATTCCCAAAGCAATTCTCCTATCCCCAAAGGATAGATATGGGCAGGACTGGTTTTGAAGGCAAAATAAGTATGAGGCACCCTTGATCCTGGCCCTGTGCTGTTGGAGGAGAAATCTTATCCAGAAAGCTAGATATGAATACATTCTTTGAAGGCAAAGTAACTTAAAAACAAAGTAAACAGTGAAGAGAAATCAAATAGCCTTAGAAAAGTTTAGTATCTAATTGGGAGACAGAAACACCAAACTCAAAGCCAATAAACTAAAAGCAAGGAAGAAAAGCTGGAGTCAGCCCTTGGCTTTCTCTGTCCCTGGAAGCTTCTGAGAGGAAGGTAAAGGGTTTTTGAAAAATGAGAAAGAAAATGGCCAGGTTGAGCTGAGCTGCTTCTTTTTTCTGATGTCTTCTGCGTTGAATAGATGATTCCTCTTTAGTTTCTGGCTGACACTGAATAACCCTGAGGACCTGCTAAGCACTGAAATTCTGGGGTGCTGCGCAAGGCCTGAAGGCATGGGGCTGTTGGTCATGGGTACAAATGCACCTCAGAGCTGCTAGGATACCCATATGGTCTTCCCAAATTTGCATTTGTTGATTGGTATTGTAGGGTTAGTTAGCCACCACCCCCACCAAATCTGGCAGGGTCAGGATCAACGTTCCCCTTTGGTTTGGGGCCCAGGGCTCCAGCCACCATTCTTTTTTTTTTTTTTTTTTACTATTTTATTTATTTGACAGAGAGAAGGATCACAAGTAGGCAGAGAGGCAGGCAGAGAGAGAGAGGGGGCAAGCAGGCTCCCCGCTGAGCAGGGATCATGACCTGGGATCATGACCTGAGCCAAGGCTTTAACCCACTGAGCCACCCAGGCGCCCCTCTAGCCACCATTCTTAAAAACTGCCCTGGAAAAGGTAGTCCCGGAACAGATTCTTGTGACAGCTACTGGACATGGCATGCCTTGTTTTGCCAACACAGTAAGAGATCGTCATGAGAGATGCCGAGCCTGACAGGCCATGTGTCCCTCTAGAGCCTCAGGAGTTTGTGAACACACTGATGTCAGGCACCCTGTATTCCTGGAACGTGTCAGTTGGCCAACAGGATGGGCATTTTCCAAAGCAGAAGCATGATGGTCAGAATGGAAGGCACTGACGTTGGGTCAATCCTGCCTGCAGCTGTTGGAAAAAATCCCGGCTTCCTTCCATTGCTCTTCCACTGTTTACTCACAGTGTGTGGCCAAGGTGAACAGTGTGGCCAAGGTGAACCATGACACCATCACATGGTTTCCTGCAGGCAGGCAGGTAGGGGAGCTGACTCATGCACTTTGTCTTTGGGAAAGGGCCAACCTGTTGGCTGGCTGGTCTCTTCTGAGGAATACAAGAGGTCCTCAAAGAAATCTTCAATCTTCTCAAAAGATGCTGAGGCTATTGAGGGGGACATGACCCAGCTTCTCCACATGCAACAAACATCTTGGGAGAGGGACAGTTTATCATCATGCGACCTCTCAGGAGGGAGCTCTCTGCTCTTGTTAGTAACTGATCAGCGATGCAGCTAAGAGCAGACCCCAGGCTCTGGCCCCAGCTCAGCCCTCTTTCTAGAACATGGAAACTCTGGGCTACTGCCAGAGTAAACCCTTAAAACAAATGCTGTGACATATGGGAGAGCCCTTTATAAACTGTAAAGCTCTCTATAAACATGAGGCTCCCTTCTTTCCTTTAATTTTTTTTTTTTAAGGTTATATTTACTTATTTGACAGAGAAAGCAAGCAAGGGGAGTGGCAAGCCGAGGGAGAGGGAGAAGCTGGGTCCTGCTCAGCAAGGAGCCTGATGGGCTCCCTGAGCCCAGGACCCTGGGTTCATGACCTGGGCTGAAGATAGCCCCTTATCTGGCTGAGCCACCCGGGAGCACTGGGGCTTCCTTCTTTCTAACTTAGCTCCTCAGTATCTTGTGTCTCGAGGATGGCGTCCTGTGCTCTCTCCTACAGAGTACATGTTCAGACTTCTGCTACCTTCCAGCTCCCCCCGCCCTTTTTTTTTTTGGCTAAATGCTGCTTCTTGATTAGTTTATCAGCTAGGGAAACCATACTAGGTTTAAAGGCCAAGTTGTTAAGATTTGCTGACTAGAACACAATCCTTGGAATAATCTTCTCCAAAGAAATTAATTTAGTCTCAAACTTCAAACCTGTGCCATGGACAAAACTCAGGGCTCAGCATTTCAGAAGTGATGGAGAATTCTACAGAGAACATATTGGATTCACAAATGAGGTCTTCGAGAAGGGGTGTTCTAGCCAGAGCCGCCCTGGGCCTCCCACTGGGCGAGACTTCAGGGCCTGAACAGAGTTTTGTTCTTTGGCTAACTATCGGACTGTGACTGGGATCCTTCATATCAAAAGAAGCCAAACGACATTAACAAGCTCATGCCCGCAGCAAAGGCAAACCCGGTTTGATTCATTCTGGGTTCCCTATTTTTCCTCAAGGCTTTATTTAGATTTATTCAGGGGACCCACATAAGCACTTAAGCCCCGAATTTAGTGGTTATTATACAAGATGGATGGTCAAGTCAGAATAGCTGGTGGCAGCACAGGACCTCATGGAGAGAAGCATTTCCCAGCTGCTCTGTATTCTTCTGGAAGTTTCCCAGGCGGGGCAGTAAGGGAAAAGAGGAGGGAGAAAGAACTCCGTCTGAGCTATAGGAGGCACCTGTGTGTGGGAAGCACACAGTTGTGGAGAAACAGAAGATGCTGAATCTGGAAAGAAACTGAGATGAAGGGGGACTGGGGGAGACGTGCTCTAGAGTTAGCATGGCTGCTGGATGCCGGGCTTTGTGCCATGTGGGATGAACACCGTAGTGCGATTAAAGAAAAAGAAAAATAAACTATTGCTGGATGATTCTCCCCCTCTGGTAGTTCCTGTTAAACCTGCCCCTCCCTCCACTGACCACTTGGGAGCCTTTTCCACCCGGACGGGTTCTTACTGCAGAAATACAAAAAAGGAATTTCTAAGTTTCCACAGCCTAAGCCCTAAGGCAATCAAGAAATTTTAAAAATGTGTGAAAAGCAAGGACTCTACTTCCCAAATCTGAGCCCACTGTGGAGAAAATGGGAGCCCCGGGAGAGGGTTGGGCGGGTAGGTGCTGGGGAAGGTGGGCGGGAGCACCGCCGCTGCCCCACCTCTCCCCCAGATGCGGGGATAGAAAGAGGCAGGAACTAGAGGCATCTGAGGGCATTAGCAGAGGAGAGGAGCCGCGGTGAGGCCATGAGCTGGCAGCCTTACTAGGTCTGCGGGTGTCTTTGAGACTGAACGCGGGGGACATGGTGCCATATTCCCGAGTGGAATCCTACATGACCCGAGGGTCTGTGTGTGTGCTTCAGAAGACTCAGGACTGTTGAGGTATGGCTACTCTGCCGATCAGCCTTAGGCCCTTCCTGCTGTGTCCATCTCTCATTCCTAATACACAGACTCTTCAGCAGTATGTTGACCTTGGATATCTTCCCAGTTTATTAACTTTCCTAGAACTTGATTTCCTTCTGTAGCTCTTAGCTTCCTTCCAACGTGTCCCAATGGAGCAACAGGTATGTGGCCATCCCAGGTTGTGACTTCCCAACTGCAAGTTGCCTCCATCGAGCCACCAGCTTAGTCCTCCAGCTTCTGCCCTCGCCTCTCTTGGAGCCCATTGTGCTTGCTCTGCAATGCCCTGTGCCTTTCGTTATCTTCCAGCGTGAGATCTTTGCTGGGGCACCACATTCACGGGCACAAAACTTAGCTGGGCCCCTGATGCTGGAGAAGCGCTCTCAGGGTCTTAGCCAGCTACCTCTCCCACTGTCCTCCAGTACTTTTCCATTCTCCATTGCCTTAAAAACAAACAAACAAACAAAGGGGTACCTGGGTGGCTCAGTGGGCTAAAGCCTCTGCCTTTGGCTCAGGTCGTGATCTCAGGGTCCTGGAATCTCAGGGTCCTGGAATCAAGCCCCGCATCGGGCTCTCTGCTCAGCAGGGAGCCTGCTTCCTTCTCTCTTTCTCTGCCTGCCTCTCTGCCTACTTGTAATCTCTGTCAAATAAATAAATAAAATCTTAAAAAAAAAAAAAAAAAGAAACAAAAAACTCTCCCCAGTAGCAACCCTTTCTTTGTGAATAATTTTAATTGGTATTTTGCTGGAAAAAAAAAAAAATTAAGGCCATCAGATGTTAACTTTCTTAGCTCCTCCTTCTGCCAGATAAGTTTATCAGCGTTAGCATACATATTGGGAAACAATTCTCCACCAATCTCCAGGTTTCTAGATGCCTTGGCATTAATAGCCAATTCCACTCAGACTATGTTGTGGAGAGTGTTTGTATAAGCAGACAGGCTCGGAAAGATAGGACTGTCTCTTTTATCACAGATTTTAAAAGTTAGAGGCATCTTTGTACCCTCCCTGGAACAGATTTACATTCTAGGATAATAAAGATAATGCTTCTCTCTGGAAAGGAGAATGGGCAGATTTTCCACACAGTTTTATATGGGATGAGGATTTCCTAATCTTAAGGCCCCCTTCCTATAACCCACCCCACTGCATGTGCAGGCAACACTTGATCCTAATCATGTTCCTCTGTGGGAATTGGGATTTGGAGAACAGGTGCAAGATGTTACTCTGCCTAGTACTATTGCTGTGAGCGATTAACTTTGTTGCTTGTTTTTTTTTTTTTGAAGTGTAATTGACATAACATATTAGTTTCAGGTGTATCACATAATAATATGATGTTTTTATATTTTGCAAAATGATCACCACAATAAGTCTTGTTAACATCTGACACCATACATAGTTACACATTTTTTTAAGGACTCTTAAGATCTACACTCAGCAAGTTTCAAATATACAATATAGTTTTGTTAACTATAGTCACTGTACTGTACATTACATTCCCAGGATTTATTTATTTTATAACTGGAAATTTGTACCTTGGACTCCTTTTTTATCCATTTCATTCCCCCTCCCCCATCCTGGCAACCACCAGTCTGTTTTCTGTATCCATGAGTTTGGCTCTTTGCTTTGTGTGTGTGTGTGTGTGTTGTGTTTTTTTGTTTGTTTTAAATTCCACATGTAAGTGAGATTGTACAGTATTTGTCTTTCTGTATCACTTATTTCACCTGGCATAATACCCTCAAATCTCACCCATGTTGATGCAGACATCAAGATTTCATTTATTTTTATGGCTGATATATATATGTGTGTGTATATACATATGAGATATATATATCTCATATATATATATATATATATATATATATATATATATATATATATGTTTTACAGTTTCTTTATTCATTCATCAGTAGAAACAGGGTGTTTCCATACCTTGGATATTGTGAATAATGCTGTGGTGAACATGGGGGTGCAGATAACTTTTAGAATTAGTATTTTCACTTTCTTTTAATAATTACCCAGAAGTAGAATTGCTGGATAATATGCTAGTTCTGTTTTGAAATTTTTGAGGGACCTCCATACTGTTTTCCATAGTGGCTGTACCAGTTCACATTCTAGCCAACAGTAAGCATTCCCTTTTCTCCAAATCTTTGCCAACACTTGTTACTTATCTTCTCGGTTGTATCTGTTCTAACAGTGTGAGGCAGTATCTCATTATTTTGATTTGCAATTCCCTGATGATTAGTGATGTTGATCATCTTTTCATGTGCCTGTTGGCCATTTGTATATCATCTTCAGAAAAGTGTTCAGATCCTCTGCCCATTTAAAAAATTGGACTGTTTTCTTCAGTATTGAATTGTACAAATTCTTTATATATTTTGGCTATTAAGCCCTTACCAGAAATGATTTGCAAATATTTTCTCCCATTTGTTAGATTGCCTTTTCATTTTGTTGATGATTTCCTTTGTTGTACAGAAGCTTTTTTTAGTTTGATGTAGTTCCACTTGTTTATTTTTTTCTTTTGTTACCTTTGCTTTTAGTGTCAAATCCAAAATAATTGTCACTAGGATGGATGTAAAGTGGCTTACTGCCTATGTTTTCTTCTAGGAGTTTTATGGTTTCTGGTCTTATGTGCAAGTCTTTAATCCACTTTGAGTTAATTTTGGTGTATAGTATAAGATAGGGATCCAGTTTCATTCTTTTACATGTGACTGTCTAATTTTTCCAACACCATTTGTTGAAGAGACTGTCCATTCCGCATTGTATATTCTTGGCTCCTTTGTCATAAACTAATTGACCACATTTGTTTGGAATTATTTCAGAGTTCTCTATTCAGTTTCACTGATTTACGTGTCTTTTTTTGTGCCAATATTATAGTTTTGTTTATTAAACTATAGCTTTGTAATAGAGTTTGAAATCAGGGAGCATGATGCCTCCAGCTTTGTTCTCCTTCCTCAAGATTGTTTGGCTATTATAGGTCTTCTGTGGTTTCACACAAACCTGAGGAGTGTTAGTTCTTTTTCTGTGAAAAAGGGATTTTGATAGGGATTGCATTGAACCTGTAGATTGTTTTGAGAAGTATGGACATTTTAACAATATTACTTCTTCCAACCCATGAGTATGGCATACCTTCCCATTGATTTGTATCAACTTCACTTTCTTTCATCAGTGTCTTATAGTTTCAGTGTATATGTATTTTATCCCTCTGTTGTTTTAGGTTTGATGCAATTGTAAATGGGGTTGTTTTCTTAGTTTCTCTTCTGGTAGTTAGAAATGCAGCAGATTTCTGTGTATTAATTTGTACTCTGAACCTTAATGAATTCTCTGATTAATTTTACCAGTTTTTTTGGTGGAGTCTTTAGGGTTTTCTATATAGAATATCCTGTCATCTGCAAGAGTGATAGTTTTATTTTTTCCTTTTTGATTTGGGTGTGTTATATTTCTTTGTCTTGCTTAATTGTTTTTGCTAAGACTTCCAATACCGTGTTGAATAAAAGTGGCAAGAGTGGGCATCCTTGTCTTCTTACTGACCTTTAGAGGAAAAGCTTTCAGCTTCTCATCATTAATTATGATGTTAGCTGTAGACCTATCCTGTATGGCCTTTATTATGTTGAGGTATGTTCCTTATCTACCTTTTTAAAAAAATCAATGGATGTTGAATTTTGTCAAATACTTCTGTATCTATTAAGGTGATCATATAATTTTTAACCTCTGTTAATGTGGTGTATCACATTGATTGATTTGCAGATGTTGAACAATCCTTGCATTCCTGGAATAAATCCCTCTTGGTCATGGTGTATAATCCTTTTAATCGTTGAATTTGATTTCCTGATATTTTGTTGAGGATTTTTACATCTTTGTTCATCAGGGTTATTGGTTGTAATTTTCTTTATTGAGGCATCCTTCTCTGGGCTTTGGTATTAGGGTAATTCTGGCTTTGGGGTTGGTATTTTAAAAAGAGATATAGCCATCTAAATTAGCCCCTCTAGAGGGACTGTATTAGTTGGGGACCATTTGAGTGACAGACTGTGTCCCTGAAATCACTCCCTCCATCCTTACTGATTTGACTCCCCAATTATTTATCTAACTAGAGCTTCCAGAAGATTGCCCCAACAGTCTTCTAATTATCCCCAGGTAGGCCTGAATCCTCCAGGATACAGTTTAAACTGGAGCTGCTGTCAGATTCTGCAGGGGTGTGATTTTTGTTTGAACTGTGACCCCTACCATGCACAGATTAGGTAACCCAGATTTGGAGGAAAGTCATCACTTGCTTATGACTCCACTGCTGGGGAAGCTTTCTTTTTCATCTGCTAGGCTAATATCTTCACCTAGTTTTCTCCCTCTAATCCCCAGCAGCCAGCTTTGAGTCCTATGAGCAGCCTACTACCTTTATAATCAACTAGGCAGAATAGCCCAATATGGCTGCTGTTGGGCTGACAAGATATTGTAAGGGAGTGGTTTGTTGTGGAATATTCCCCTATTTCAACAGTCACATACTTTACTCTGAATTACATTGCCAGTACCTTCCCATATGGTTCAATCTGATGAGCAATACTTTCTTTTCTTCTCCTATATGCCCTTTAGATATGTTTTCTGGAAGTCTACCCTTCTCCATCTCTAGGGTTTTACATGCACACTAGATAAATCTCAGTTTGTATAAGTTCAACATCACAAAGTTAATTTGTTGCAGGGAAGGAGCTCTGAATGGGACAGGTGGGGGTGAAAATCTAGCAGGGCGCCTGCATCTCAGAATTGTAACTGTACCTTCTAGTTTGCCTAGGATGGTCCTGTGGTCCCAGCTGAATCATTAAGGGCTTCCCCGTTCACTGTCAAGATTATCCCATAAATTTTTATGGGCTCCTCCCTTTCATCCTCCTAAATGCCCTTTGTCATCTGTTAGCTAGTGATCTGAAGGCGTTGCTCCACTTTGTTGGCGTGAACATAGGGAGATTCTTGTGAATTCTGTTAGTGAACACCACCTCTTTGAAGATGTTCAATCAAGGCAAGTCCTTCAGAGTACGCTGTGCTAGAATTGCATTGGGGGTGTATGAGAAAATAGGTAGGATAGGTCCTTGCAGTGTAACACAGGCTGTACTGATGTGAGATATTATAGTTACTGTTATTGTCTTGACTGGCATAACCGAGCTTAAAATATGTTCATAAAGTTCATAAAAATTCCAACAGGGATAAAAATTAAAAGACAGCCTCCCAAGAAAAGGTGTGTCCATCACTTTCTTCTCTAATTCCTCTATTCCTCCTCCTCCCAGAACTTACAGAGTATTTCCACTGTGAGTTGTGCTGTCTTCCTTTGCTGGGCTTCTGAGTATCCTGAGGGATATGGAAAACATAGGCCAAGAAGGAGCAGTAAGCCCAAGAGCTGAATCACATTAGAAGATAGATATAATGGAAGCCAGGGATACTAGAGGGAACTTAGAATTCGGACAGGCTGGCAGTAAATTCTAGAAGGGCAGAGGTGAGGGGAGAAAAGAAGGTAGGGGAAGTTTTCAGCAATGACATTTACCAATGGAAGAGGTAAAAGTATTCAAAATCTTTCAGAGGAAAGAACAGATGACATGCCTACTACTCATGCTATATAAGAAGATGTTAATTGCCGCCATCTGACAAGCCATTGTTAGTGCATTTGCCTTTGTACAAGACCAATCTCCCTCATCCCTTAATCCCGGTACTGAAGCTAGGTTTGGGATGACTCCCTTCTCCCCTACCTCCTGCCTCATGAGGGGGTGGATAGGACAGTGATGTAGCACAATTCTTCTGGACGCGTGAAATAGTATTGTTGCCCTCCTGGCCTTGGTGTGAGGCTTTCATTCATAGTTCCTCTTTCAGGGAACTCCAAGGTGAAAGAAAGATTTATTCTTTTCCTCCTCATCTGGGTTTCTCAAAAGCATTCCAAATTATTAAAGATAGGAAGAGAGTATGCCATCCATAAGAGATATAAAAAAATGCCAATTTCCTCTCTTTGAGAAATGTACTTCTGGGGAACACAGTGAGTACAAATAAATCAAGAAAGTGTGGCATGGTTCTGTGTCCACAGTGCTTGAGCTGGGAAGGGGGCGTGAGGACAAACAATGACAGACAGACAGAGATCCCTTTTAGTCTCCTAGTAATCACCAGTGTCAAGGCTCTAGGTTTATTATGCACTTTTTCACTGTCAACTTCTTGCCAGAAAAAATGCTAAGGAGTAAAAAGAAAGATTTTTTAAAGCAGGCATCCTAATGTGTCACCCAGAGGAAGGTCAGGAGTAGCGTTAAGGCAACACCAGGTGCAGTGCTTGATGTGTTTCTGAGTGAAACAGCCTATGTTTGATCCTTAGTGAGAAAAATATTATTTTTAAAATCTCAAGGCAAAATATCCCTGACCATTGTCATGTTTTGATTTGCAGTCTGATTCTTGACAGCAAATTATAGGGATGAGAAAGCTAGGGCTCTTGTAAAAATAGCTGATCAGCAATTCAAAACAGAGAAATCAAATAGCTGGTTAGCCAGTTTGGCTGATCTGAGCACCATTTTCTCATTGTGTCTGAGAGTCCTATTCTTTGTAGAGCCAAGAGGAACTGGAGTGGTGTGTGGGGGCTGGCCTGAAAGGAAATACATTCAAACAGCCTCACAGAATGCACGGTGTGGGAGACAGAAGTTTATCAAGCGCTGGTCATTTGCATATGGCCCTCATTCTATTTACCATAGCTGTATAGCATTTGGATTGGTACTTATTTATTCTTTAAGGTTTTTTTTCATGCAGTTTATTTTAATATCACATTGGTTTGATGGGCTAGTTATAACTTTTTATTACTGAATATTAAAATAAATGCATATCTATAAAAGTGATATAACACCTAAGTCATCTCCTGGTTTACCTAGGGGCTCATATACCACTTGGAGGAAATACTAGATAGGCCAGTCTCCTACATGTGTGAAAGGCCTTAGCAGTAGTATTGGATGCCCTGAGCATTTCCCAATTTCTAAATTTCTTGCACTCAGTTGTATACGCCCTGGATGTCTAGGTCTGCCAAAAAACTTTGGCTTCTCAGTGTCTGACTGAAATGATATTGACTCTGGTGTAACACTACTGATTGCACAGGAAAACCAACTAACTATTTTTTAATATGTGATGCTGACTTAGATAGACCTAATTTTTCAAAATGTATATGTGTTGGGGGAAAAATAAAAATGGATTTTTAGTGGTGGAAAGTTAGATATCCATTGGTTCAGACTACCCCTTCCCCATAAAAATGAAGAAACTGAGCTCTGGAGATTTCCAGGAGCCTATTATGGGACCGAGAACTGAAACTCTAGTACCCTGACCTAATACTGTTCTCTTTCTTCTGCGTCACCTATGTTTGTGACTTTCCCCTCTTACTCCCTAGAGCCCATGGCTCTTGACCATGTCTGTATTACATAGATGACCACAGCTCTTCCCAGAATGGCAATTCCCAGACTTCAAAAATGCCACAAGGCTGAGGAATGTACTAAAGATATCTTTCAGGTGGATTTAAACAGTGGAATCTGGGTCCAGTGTGGGTGGTTGGGATCCTGTGTGCAGGGACCATGGTGATTTTTTTCCTTACTTCTTGTCCCAATTCAAGGCCAGACCAAGGCCCAGATCATAGAGCAATAAAATTTTGCTGAATAAATGAGTGCAAGGGTGAGTGAATTAACTATAAATGGAAAGTGCCTCCACTATGTCATCTAGAACTCCTTCTGGGACTCTGTTCCCTTATACAACAAAGTCAGCATTGTCCCCCACCCATTTCCTCCCAAGGCAGATGTCTCCTGACATCTTAATAGAGGGTAGAACCAGAAACTTTAATCTTGCCACAGAACCTACATACAGAAGATACATGTGGGCATATGGTTAGCCTGGAAAGTAGAAGGGGGACATGATACTCCTTCCAAGGTTGTGGCAGGTGGAACCAATGTTGACCCTCAATGAGTCATGCTCCTTGTTTTTTACAATGCTCAAATTTTATTAACTTTCTCTTGGGTGTGGTTGGAACCTGTGACTTTCTTCTATTCAACAGACAATGGCGAAAGTGATGGGAAGTCACTCCCTTGATTAGATTACCTCACATGGCAAATGTGCTTCCGTGATGATGTTTCATTACATGAGACTCTCGCCTTCAAACCTGGAAAGACAAATTCATCCACTGGCCTTGGAGAGACAAGCTGCTTTTATGTGACCTGCCAGTGGAGGAGATCCCATGATTGGGTACTATGGGTGGCCTGAGGGAGCTGGAAACAACCCCTGGCTCACAGCCAGGAATAAAACAGTCCTATCCTTGTAAGAAGGTGAATTCTGCCATCAACCTGGGGAGTGGGCTTACTGGTGAATTTTTTCCCCATTAGAGTCCCTGATGAGACCACAGCTTTGGTCCACACCTGGACTGCAGTCTCTTAGGCCCCTAAAGAAAGGGATCCAGCTAAGTTATATTTCCTGATGGAAATTGTAAGATGATAATGATGTAATTTTTTTAAGTCTCTCATTTTATGATAATGTGTTATACAGCAATAGAAAACTAATACAAAGGCCTTCTGTTTGTCAGAACCTGGGCTTGACATCTAAAAATGTGTAATTTTATTTAATTTTCACAAGACCCATATGAAGTATATAACTTAATTTTACCAGTTTTATAGCTGTGGGAACTGATTACATGTGAACTCAGTTAGATTTTTAATAACTGAATATTTCTGACTAGGCCTGTGGTTCCCAAATTGTATATGGAGACACCCCAAGGTATCATAGAAATTCACTGTCACCCCCGCAGGATACTATTAAATTGTGAGGGAAATATCTTTTGGATATCGTGTGTATTACTTGCTCCATGTAGTCTAGTGTCAACATTAGAACATGCTACCTTATATTTGACTTGACATCCTATCTTTGTGAAGGTGGATTTTCAGTGGTTGCCACAGTAAAAAGCAAGTACTAAATTAAAATCAGCATGGAACAGGTAATAAGGTTGTGTAAGTCCATTGTGACTTGAAGGTTTGAGAAGCTGTGCAATATCCAACAGGCATACATCCCTTAGTAAAAAATTGTGGTTATTTAAAAACAAAATCAAAATGTTTTATGTGTATTTTTATTTCAAGCTACCAAGTTGTTAGACTATAAATACGTGGTTGGGAGTAACTCCTTATAAAATGGAATTGCCTGGCATTTCTTTTGGCCTGGAGGCACTGTGTGTAGTTATTGTGACACTGAGACTTTTGGGTACCCTGTATTCAGCAGCCCAGTCTCGTAGTGCTTGAAGGGCTAAATCCTTTCTCAGTCTTGAGGCTGGGACTAGAACTGGAGGGCAAAGTTACAGGAGGCTGACTGCAGATCACACAGGATGGACTCTATTGGTGTGGTCCTGCACCCAGTCATGAACACACTTGTATGAAAGGTGGCCTCCATGTTCAGGGAGACTTTCCAACAGGGGCTGGACATGTGAGCCACATGGATGAGGAGATTTCTGAAACTCCCTTAGGTGGGAAAGGAAACCAGAGGGTAACCTCAGTCTCTCTAAGATCCTGGAATCCTGCACCTTCATCCAGCCAGTTTCTGAGGGTCTCTAACTTGGAGCACAGCACTAGTGTTTCTGTTCTTCTCACAGCCAGATGTTTCTAAGAAAGCTGGACCGTAGAGGATCTGAGTGTTGGAGGAGAACAGCCATATTAGCCCAGAGAAAGGCAAACTGCTTTAATGAAGAGGCCCAGAGTACCCCAGAGGGGCATGGATAAGGTGGCAATGTACTTCTCACTTAACTGCTTGAGTACAGAGGTGCATGGTCTGTTGTTGGAGGGTAACTCAGCTGTGTTTTCCATCTCTTTGCCTAAGGAAGCTGCTCTGCTTGTGGCCATCTGCTGGTGAGCAGGAAGGCACAAAAGGAAATGGAATGCAAGCAGTTTTCACTTGAAAGGTATGACCTGGCAGTTACCACATCTCTTCCACTTCCATCTCACTGACTCAGACCTCATCACGTGGCTGAACCTCACTGCAAGAAGCCTGCAAAAAGTCATCTGTAGCTCAACAGCCAAATGTTTAGCGAAGACAAAACTTTATTTCCAAAATAAAGAAGTAGAGAATGGATATTATAGGAGTCTATCAGGACTGCTCTGACAAAATACCACCGACTAGTGGCTTAGACAAGAGAAATTTATTTTCTTGCAGTTCTGGAAGTTAGAAGTCTGAGATCGAAGTGTCAGCATCGTTAAGTCCTCCCTGGCTTGCAGATGGCCTCTTCATGTTCACAGGGCATTCTCCCATATGTATGTCTGTGTCCACATTTCCTCTTCCTATTAAGGCAGCAGTCATATTGCATTAGGGTTCACCCTAATAATCTCATTCTAATGTCATTGTTTCTTTAAAGACATTATTTCTAAATATAGTCACATCTCAGGTTCTGGGGTGGAGACTTTAGGAATTTTAGAGAGACACAATTCAGCCCATAACAGATATTGAAGGGTAATTCTCAGCCTCTCTAAGGCCAGTGCCTCCCAGATAACCAGGCTGTAGTGGCCACAGAGCAAAATTTGATATAGCAATTAAAAGGCAGGGAATAGCCCAAGGTGCCTTTATTAGATGCCCTCAGGTTAGAGTAGTTAAGTAAAGCTGCTTAAGAAAATGAGTGCTAGACACCCAGTATAAAGTCTACCTAAATTCACTTAAACTGAAAAAAAAAAAAAAAATGGAGAATAATGTAACTGGGGATAGGTAGGATTTTTCCTGAAAGTTACCATTATTTTAAAAGAATTTGAAGTGGAGATCGCTGGATAAATTTGTCAAAGGGTTGAAAGGGAACATTCAGACAGCACTTTTGGGTGCTGAGTGCTACATTAGGCACATGTGTAAAAATTGCTGCTAATTAAAGTACATGTCAGCAGATTGGGAATTAATATCTTTATTTTGCAGATGGGGGGACTCAGGGTTTTCAGAGGCTGCTGTTGTTTGCTCAGTGCTTTATGGTGTGTGGTAGATTTAGGATTTGAACTCAGATCAGTGTGATGCCAAAGCTCACATACTTTTTTTTTTTTTTTTTTTTTAAGATTTTATTTCTTTACTTAGAGAAACAGAGCATGTGCACAGGCAGGGGAAGGGAGGGACAGTCTCCAGCAGTCTCCAGGTGAGCACAGAGCCTGATGCGGGGCTCTATCTCATGACTCTGAGATCATGACCTGAGCTGAAATCAAGAGTCAGACTCTTAACTGACTGAGCCACCCAGGCACCCCCTGAAGCTCACATACTTTTTGCTATATCTCACTGTCTCATTTTTTTTGAGGAAAAAAAAAAAAAAAAAAAAAAAATGGAAAGCAGACTTTCCCTGGTAGAAGACATTGCCAAAATGGAGGGAAATTCTAGATGTCAGGCTTCTAGAATTCAGGGTTCAAGAAAATCAAAGGCCAGGAAGAGCTATTGAAACCCTCTCTCAATAACAATTTGCTCAGACCGAGTCTACTTGGAAAGGTTAATGGGGTTCTTTCAGACTCTGTCAGGAAGGCCCCTGTACCCCCCTCCAAGGACAGCCTGTGGCTGTGCTCATACCTACCAGGAACTGGAGAAATATCTCCTCTCCGGGTCTACATCCCTGCAGGGCCTCCCTGAACAGTGTCTTCACTGGCAGAAGCAAGAAGACATGTGTTTTCTATTCTAGTACAAATCAGAACATTCCTGGTTCCCTAGTAGGAGCAAGGGGTGAAGAGGAGGCCACCCTCAGACTTGGCCAGGCTTTCTAGAGAGCCAGGACCTCCCTAGCCCCACCTAGGGAGAGGGTAGTATTCCCTACACAGGCAACCTCCAGTCTGACAGCCAAAAAGGAAAAAAAAATACGGGGGCCATGCCAGGAGCTCCCCACCCCTGGCAGTCTGGGCATCGCAGGGAGCAACCTGTCCTACTGTACCCAAGGCCACCCCTGGTGCTGGGCATAAAAGTCTCTCCTGAGCAGTCCTAGTAATTTTTGCTTGCATTCTTTCATCCCTTTTCTTCCTTCTGGTGATGCTCTTCCCTCGATCTGCATGTCAGGAGCTCAGTCTCTCCCAGAGTCAGGGCTGAGCTCCAGGATGGAAAAGCGGAAGATCAGAGACAGGTCCTGCAAGGCTCAGCTGATTCATTTTAAACATCTCACCTCTCTCAGGACGGTCGTTTCTCCAGCCAGCTTCCCCTTGACGCTCTTTCTATTTCTGTATTATCCTCCTGCTTTCCATGGAGATTTGGATTTCATTAGTGATGTGAGCTGATGAAGATAGACAGCCCATCCATGACTTAAAACTTGCTGCTCTAATTTCTCCTCTCCTCTGATGTTTCTCCTTTACAGGCCGTGCAATCGTGAGGGTTTCTTGGCTGCTGTTCTTAGCTCTCATTTTTAGCTCTGAGGTCAATGTCTTTGCCCTTCCCCAGCTTTTTCCCCAAAGTAATCAGTCTTAACAAGCACTCCTCTACCTGAGAAAAATCCTATCCATTTCATCTGTCCAAATAGTCTGTCATCCTCAAATTCCTTACCCTTCTGGCTCACTGATTGGCCGCAGACATCTGGTCTACCAGAGGGCGGTGCCTGGAATGTAGGTGCCCCAAAGGCAGTGTTTTCTAGCAGTTTGAGACCAGCTGCTAGACGAGGTGCTTGCTTCTGAGTGTGGTGGGAGGGTGAGGGAAACTGTGTTGCAGGATTGTGGATCAATGGACTGTGTGTCAGTCCCAGGTTGCTGCGTGTTAGGAAAACTCTGTGCGAGCTGGTGATTTCCTTCACCAGGGTCCTGTTATCCTTTCCAGTTTGGCAGCATTTCAGAGTGGCACCTCTCAGGGAGGATCCTTACCTGAGAACCTGGATGAGGTGGTTTGGGCCATCCTGTGTACCTGATTGGAAAAACCTTACCCTGAACAGGGGAGCTTAGAGCAGGGAGAGGAACTGAGGTGTGTGGGTGCGAACGTGGAGGAGGCCACACTGGAGATGGCTCCTCGGGGTTACTCAAGCACAATCTTATGCGGGGAAGTGTATGTGGGTGCACGTGTAGAACAGGAGGGAGGAGGAAGGTGTAGCTAAGACCAATGTCCCTATTGCCGAGTGTCAAGGCAACTTCCAAGAAACTCAACCATCTGCCTTTTCTCTTTTCTCCCAAAGACCTTAGAATGAATGGATTTCAACATGGGAGGGCAGGAGAAATGAGGATCTGGTGAGCTAGATTCTCTAAGCCCTTTTCATTCCATGGGCAACCTGTCTTCTTTTTTAAAAATTCAATTGTTTTGAACAGGTTCTATATCTACATGATTTAAAGAGCAAAACAATATGCACCGACAAGCCCCTGTCTACCCCCTACCATATATCTTTCCAGTGTTTCTCTAGACAAATAAAAGCAAATGATGAATGTATATCCTTATTTCTTCCTATTAAATAAAAGAGAACATACTATATACACAATTCTGCATCCTTCTTAAAAGCATCCATTATGATAAATTTCAAACTGCAAAGTCAGGTAATTTTTTTTAACAGTTGGAAGATCAGCTGTATACCCATCACCTAAATCCTACAACTGCTTTATCCCTTACCTATTAATTCTTCTATTCCTCTACTCTTCTATCAGCTCATCCTTATTTTAAATGTATTTCAAAACAAATTACAGACACCATCCCACTTATTCCCATGTAGTTCGGCATGAATATCATTAGAGTTCAATATGTACGTTTTTCTTTCGATGTAAAATTTATAAATAATGAAGTATCTGAATCTTAAATGCACATTTGCTAATTGTAGCAAACGGATGCATCAGTGAAACCCAAAACCCTACCAAAATCTAGAACACTATGATTTCTCAGTGATGTTCTCACATGACTTTTAGTCTTTCCTTACTCCCACTGTAAGGGGCATCCACTGTTCTGATTTTTTCCACCACCACATAGCACTTTTTCCTAAGTTCGTATGAATGGAATCATATAGTGTATATTCCTTTATATAAGGGTTTTTTCACTTAGCTAATACTTTTGTGATTTATTCATATTGTAATGTTGATCCAGTAATTCTCTCCTTTTTGCTGTTGAATAGGATCCCGTTTTATAGGGATGTCTAACCCCGTATACCACGGTTTATTCATTTCTCTACTGATGCCTGGCCTTTTTCTAATTGAGGGTCATTAACATGCTATGAATACTCTGTTTTTTGTTAACATATTATGCAGGCTTACATTTCTCATGAGCAAAACCTAGCAAGTTGTAGGGTTTGTGCATGTTTCCTTTTATACCAAACTGCTAGACATGTTCTAAAGTGGTTGCACTATTTTACACTCCCATCAGCAATAAATGAGAATTCTAATTGCTTCCAATCCTTGTCAGCACTTAGTATCATCCATCTATAATTTTAGCTCTTCTGGTGCATGTGTGGAAGTACTTAGTTATGGCTTTAATTTGCATTTTTCTGATAATCAATGATGTTGAGTGTCTTTTTTGGTGCATATTCATTGAAATCACATATCTTTTGTGAATTTGTTTTCTTTGCCTATTTAAAATTACTGGATTTGGGGGTGCCTGGGTGACACAGTGGGTTAAGGCCTCTACCTTTGGCTTGGGTCATGGTCCCAGGGTCCTGGGATCGAGCCCCGCATTGGGCTCTCTGCTTGGCGGGGAGCCTGTTTCCTCCTCTCTCTCTCTCTGCCTGCCTCTCTGCCTACTTGTGATCTCTGTCAAATAAACATAATCTTTAAAAATAAAATAAAATTTAAATTAAATTAAAATTATTGGATTTGGGGGGCACTGTGTGGTTCAGTCAGTTAAGCATCTGCCTTTGGCTCAGATCATGATCCCAGGGTCCTGGGATTGAGCCCTGCATTGGGGTCCTTGAACAGCGGGAAGCCTGCCTCTCCCACCCCTCCTGCTTATGTTTCCTCTCTTGCTGTGTCTCTGTCAAATAAATAAATAAAATCTTTAAAAATAAGTAAAATTATTGGATTTTTTATTTAAAAGTTCTTTTGCCCATTAAAAATTGGATTGTCTTTTACTGAATTGTAGAAGTTCTTTGTTAAATAAGTAGTTTGTTGTTATTTTCTCTCAGTTTGTGGTTTGACTATTCATTGTCTTTTTTTTTTTATTTAATATTTTATTTATTTATTTAACAGAGATCACAAGTAGGCAGAGAGGCAGGCAGAGAGAGAGGAGGAAGCAGGCTCCCTGCCGAGCAGAGAGCCCAATGCGGGGCTTGATCCCAGGATCCTGAGGTCATGACCTGAGCCAAAGGCAGAGGCTTAACCCACTGAGCCACCCAGGCACATCACTTATTCATTGTCTTTTTTGATGAGTCTAAGTTTTCAATTTTGATGAAATCAAACTATCAAAATTTTAAGGTTATTGCCTTTTCTGTAAATTTTTGACCATCCCTCTCCCAACCCAAGTCATAAACTCTCTTGTTTTTCTTTAATGAATGAATCATTGCAACTTATAAATAATTTTGACTTAATTTTTGAGTATCATTTGAGGTTGGGTCAAAGTTCTTTGTTGGTTTTTATTTCCCCCCTATATCCTTTTATTTCAAGGCCATTTGTTAAAAAGATTTTACCGCACTGTATCACTTTGGGGTCTTTGTCAAAGACCAATTGGCAATATAACTGTGGGTCAGATTCCGGGGTCCATTATGTTCTGTTTATTTATTTGTCAACCCTTATGCCAGTACCACCACCTTGGTGTAAGTCCTACTTTTTTCTTCTTTTATAGGGTGGCTTTGGGTATTCTACACCCTGTAAAATTTCCTATGTACTTTAGAATTGCTTGTTCTTGCAAGCAATTACACTTAAAAAATGTTTTAAGTGTATAATTTTGCCAATCTGATAGGTAAGAAATGGTATTTCAATGTAGGTTTTTTTTTTTTTTTTTTTTGCATTTCTCACATTTGGTGTTCATTGAGCAAACGTTCTAACAGCAGTACCTTAACGCTTTAGAAGAGGACAGTGAGCTGGGCCAGGCAAACTTATGACAGAAGTCCTGAGTTTATAGGAAGATCAGCAACTGTTCAACTTCTCACTCCCTTGGCTGGCCAGCCCAGTGGCTGTTGTACAATTTTCATGATTTCATCCCTGCCTGTGTTGTCCTAGTCTACGTTTGGAAGCATCTGATCTCTTCCAGGGAAAGAAGGATACTGTATGGCAGCTCAGCCAATGGGCAGCCTAAGAATAAATATGGAAATATGGACAAACTTGGGATGGAGCAGGTGGCACAAACCCAGACTTTGTGGCAGGGGATTTGGAAGTGGGAAGGAAAGCTAAATTTGGAAATTTGCCTGGGAGCTATCCAAACGAAGACCTCTGTTTAGAATTCCCCCGTACTCTGTGCACTTTCTCATGGGCTCTTTTGTTCACTTGGATTTGCCTGGACCGAGACAGCCAAACACATTATAGGCTGAGTGCTGGAATAAGGGTCAACAACATGTCATGCTCAGCACTTTGAACCTAGCTGTTTGTTGAGAGAAAATAAGGCTTTATTTTGAGGAAGCCAATGGAGAAGCCACCTCCCTTAAAAAGTAGAGGATAGAAGACTTTTAAAGACCCTATATACCTCTCCTGGTCCTAATTCTCTCCTGTTCTCCCATGGAAAACCACTATTTAGAATTTTGTGTTTAACTACATACCTGTGTATCCTAAAACAATATTGTGGATCTTATGTGAAGTTTCACTCTTTATGTAAATGGACTCTTGCTGTATGTATTCTTCTCTGATTTGCTTTTACATTCACAGTTTTTGAAATTAGGAGATTGAGGTACAATTTACATACAATATAATTTAACTTTTAAAGTGTATAGTTCAGATGGGTTTTGGTAAGGGGTATATACCTGCATGAGAACCCCACAATCAAGATGAGTAACATTTTCATCTCCTCATAGTTTCCTTGTATTCTTAGTATCAGTCCCTCCCCTAAACCCTAAATTCCTGGCAAGGATTGATGTTTTCTGCCACTTTTTTTTTTTTTTTTTGGCCTTTCCAGGATATCATATAAATAGAATTTCATGGTATGAAGTTTTCTTTTTTCAGTTTTATTGAGTTGTAACTGACATACAGAACTGTATAAGGTTAACGTGTGTAGTTTAATGATTTGACTTATATATATTCTGAAATAAGTACTATAAATTTTTTAACATCCATCATCCCATATGGATACAGAAAAAAAGGAAAATTTTTTTTACTATGTGATAAGATACACTTACGATTTACTCTTAATTTTTATGTATACCATACAGCAGGGTCATCTATGGTCATCATGTTGTCTGTTATATCCCTAGTACCTTCTTATCCTATAACTGGGAGTTTGTAATTTTTTACCTTCGCTAGCCAGTCCCCTCCAACCCCTGCCTCTTGTAACCACAAGTCTGATCTCTTTTTCTGTGACTTTTTCTTTTTTTCTTTTTTAAATTAGATTGAACATATCAATGAGATCATATAGTATCTGTCTTTCTATCTGAATATTTTGATTAACATAATGTCCTCCATGTCTATCCATGTTTCTGCAAATGGCAGGAGTTCCTTCTTTTCTATGACTGAATAATATCCTGTCTCATATATATATATATATGTGTGTGTGTGTGTGTGTGTGTGTGTGTGTGTGTGTGTATACATATACATGTATATAAATGTATCTCACAACTCGTTTGTCCATTCATCCATCATTGGACACTTATGTTGTTTCCACGTCTTGGCTGTTATAAATAACGCTGCAGCCAACATAGGGGTACAGGTACATAGTGTTTTCATTTCCTTTGACTATATTCCCAGAAGTAGAATTGTTGGATCATATTATAGTTTAATTTTTTTAGGAATTTCATAATATTTTCCATAGTGGCCATATCAATTTACTTTTCCACAATACCCAAGGGCTCTCTTTTCTCTATATCCTCACCAGCATTTGTAATATCTTGTCATTTTGATGATATCCATTCTAATGAATAATGAAGTTATATCTCATTGTGGTTTTGGTTTCCATTTCCTTGATGATTAATGATGTTCAGTATCTCAGTATCTTTTCATGTACCTGTTGACCATTTGCATATCTTCTTTGGAAAAATGTTCAGGTCTTTTCACCATTTTTAAATTTGATTGTTGTGGATTTTTTTGCTATTGGGTTTATGGGTTCTTGAAATATTTTTAGTATTAGGAGGGCATGATGTTGAAGGAGTAGGAGGCCTAAATTTTTTCTGGTTCCAGGAATTCAGCTAGATAGTTATCAAACCATTCTGAACACCTATGAACTTAAGAGGAGATAGAAGAAAAGAATAGCAGTAATTCTCTGAACAGATAAGTGACCACTTTATGGAAGGTAGGACATGTGGAGAAGTGAATCTGAGGCCATATTTGGGAAGATAGACCACATGAGGAGGGAGCCTCCATCAGTTGGCTACAGGGAAGTGACAGAGCAGGGG